>NC_089814.1:19014090-19319090 GCF_029633855.1 Hoplias malabaricus | reverse complement strand
TACATTAATTAAATCTCATTTAGCAGCACATTAGTCAAGTCCTATCTTTAAATTCGAACTAGTTTGACCTGCGTTGATCCAGTGAGAATTTCTAAGGCCGTGCTATGTCTAGTAAATAGTCTCTTTTCTTTTAATAAAATATTTCCATTATTTGAAATAACAGTGTGTGGAGTCTGTTCATTAAAAGTCTGAAAATCCTGAGGAACTCACGTAGCAATGACAGTATTCACTCTCTAACTACTTGTTAATGTTTTTGTCATTTAAGTCAATCATAACAATAACAATTATTATCATTAGTCAAAACGTCATTAATCAGAACGAGTTTGAATAAGGTCAAACGCTACAAATACAATATATAAATATATATATTATATATATATATATTTATATATAAACACTACAGTTATTATTCTGACACTTTAGCAATGAGCTCCAAATTTAAGATATTGGGGCACATAAGTGTTTGTCACCCCTCTAAGGACTTGCCATCCTCCATCAAATGAATGAGGCTGTGCACTTCCACTTGTCTGCACTTGGTCATGGCCATTCTAAATGCCCAGTGACACACTCTATGCTCAGTCTGAAACCTGACTCACACCTCTGCCCAGTGGTGCAGTAAGCTGAGCACTTTCACATACCAAAACAAAAAGCACAAATGAAAATAAATACCTCTTTTTCATATCATCTACACTCTACCCACTAAGGCTGAAGTGCAAAGCATTGCATCATAGCCTACACCAACTCTCTCTTGACTCTTGATATGAAATACCTAATAAGAGGCGTGTCATATTCTTTCATTCAGGCACCTGCATAGCTCTTTAAAAGGTTAGGACAGTACAGTCCTAATGCTCCGTGCTGGGCTGGCATTCAAGAGCATTTTTTGTTTTACATGTAACATCACAGATCAAATACAGTAAATAACAGGATATAACTATATGATTGAATTATTTTTATAACTATAGCTTATGGCAGTTTCAAATGGAAGCTCTGTTGAGATTTTGTTCATACATCAGCAAATGTACTATGTTGTTCTGAATGAGGGGCCAATAACAAAACTAGTTGTTGCAATGTTAATGTCTCTGTTTTTTGTGTATGTGAATAGTGTCATGTTCTATGCACTCAGGAGTAAGCGTTTTTTTAAAGACATGCCCCGCTACATTCTCTTTGCCCACATGCTCCTCAATGACTCCATTCAGCTTGTGTCCACTTCTATGCTTTATTGTTTATCCATGATTTCCTTCCAGTTATTCAGACCTGCCTGTGGTATAATGGTTCTTGTTTCAAGTACAGCTTTTCGTAACACACCTTTAATCTTAGCTGTGATGTCATTAGAGCGTTACGTGGCCATATGTTTTCCACTAAGACATGCAGAAATAGTCACACATAAAAGAACATTTCTTTCCATTCCAATAATCTGGTGCATTTGCTCTGCAAACATTATTGTAGACCTCATTTATGGAGTATTGATGGACTCTAACTTTGTAAAATCACAGGTTTTTTGCACAAGGGAAAGACTCTTCATTAAACCATGGCAACTTGATTTATTCTATGGCACTGACATAGTTTTATTTGTGTCAGTGACACTGGTCATTGTCTTCACCTACATCCGCATTATGGCCACAGCCAGGTCTGTGTCTTCCAGTAAAGAGTCTGCTAAGAAAGCCTACAGGACTGTGCTGCTGCACTTAATTCAGCTTTGCCTCTGCCTTACTACGTTTCTCTACAACATCATAGAGCGTGCTGCAGCCATGATGGGCAACAGCATTCTGTTTATGGATGTGCGCTATGTGGCTTTTCTGTTTATCCTGGTTCTGCCACGATGCCTGAGTCCACTTGTCTATGGGCTGAGAGATGAGGCCCTGCGACCCTTTTTCATATATTACTTCCACTGTGGCAAAGGCAAAATTAAGCCAGCTGTCAATGTACAGTGAATTACAGTAAAGTAGTTACAAATGTAGATACACACGAAAAGGTTAGGTCCAATAATTATTAAGTAAATAAATGTGGAAATATATGTAGCTGTTCTTAACTCTTATGCTCTGACAAAAATGAGTTAAACTCAGTAATTTCCTTCAGAACCATTTGCCTCAATAATATGTGATGACTAATGATTGATGATAAATGATTGTTTGTCACAGGCAATGCTTTTGTTTTTCAATGAATGCTGGTTGCTTTTCTAATTTCAGTGATCAGGATAGACTCTACAAAGCACATTATATATACCTTGTAAAATTTTTATTTCAGAGCAATGCTTCTGCACATTATAATATACAGACAGTTTATTTGTTTGTATTTAGTGAAAATAATTGAAAATAAATATGGCATTTTGGCATTCATAAATCTTTTTCATTTAAAAAGCTTGTCTCAAAAATGGTCATACTTTAATATATTACCTGTTAGGATGTGTTGATATATTTTCACATGATGTTCAATTATTAAGCTGCATTAAAAACAACTGAAAAGAGGAAGAAAAGGCTTTTGAGGTGGTTTATATCCTAATTAAGGATAATGGGAAACAAACATTACATTTTATACACTGGGCACATGCTTGTTCCTCCACATGCCTCCAAATAATATGCCAAATTTTAAAATAATAAAAAAGATATATTTTTTATGATAGCACACATTGAATGTCTTTTTTCTTACATTGGCAGTTGTGGGAGTGATTAGGATCAAAACCAGAAGCATTGCTTAGAATTTACTACATACAAGAGATAAGACTAAGTGTAGTCAAAAATTTGTAAATAAGTACACAGCAAATTCACCAACATTAAATCTACATAGGTTAGTGTTAAATTAACAATTTTAGTGTAATACTTTAACATTCTCAGTGTTAACACTAATAGTGTTGATTTAAAACTGGAGAATTTGCTGTGTACATACATGAAATCTTGACAACACAGAAGCCATATTACTGTGTGAGTTAGCACACATCGTAAATAGCACATAGAACAAGTGTAACACACCAGTACAGGACAAGAACATGCCAGGACAAGAAAGTACCTATCCCCTGGGGCAGAATGTTCTCCTTGTCTGGTCCTGAACCAAAAGCCATGCAGGAGTGCATTTAAGAGGCGCTCACCCTAGGTTTCATTCGACCCTCCACTTCTCCGGCAGGGGTTAGGGTTTTCTTTGTGGGGAAAAAGGATGGGGTGGTTGCATCCCTGCATTAACTACACGGGTCTCAATAAAATAATGGTCAAAAACCGCTACTCACTGCCCCTCATGTCAACAGCTTTTAAGGCACTCAAGCAGGCTTAGGTATTCACCAAGCTGGATTTGCGCAGTTGCCTACAACCACATCCAGGTCCAACAAGGAAATGAATGGAAGACACCATTCATCACCAAGTCCAGCCACTATGAATATATGGTTATGCCATTTGGGCTCATGTACAATCCCGCTATCTCCCAATACTTCATAAAATAGGAGGTGCTGCACGCTATGTGTTTGTCTACTTGGATGGCATTCTACAAACCAGATTCCAAAAAAGTTGGGACACTAAACAAATTGTGAATAAAAACTGAATGCAATGATGTGGAGATGGCAAATGTCAATATTTTATTCGTAATAGAACATAGATGGCAGATCAAAAGTTTAATCTGAGTAAATGTAACATTTTAAAGGAAAAATATGTTGATTCAAAATTTCACAATGTCAACAAATCCCAAAAAAGTTGGAACAAGTAGCAATAAGTGGCTGGAAAATAGAGATTGACAATTAACACTAATTAGGTCAATTGACAACATGATTGGGTATAAAAAGAGCTTCTCAGATTGTCAGTGTCTCTCTGAAGCCAAAATGGTAAGAGGATCACTAATTCCACCATTGTTCCGCAGAAAGATAGTGCAGCAATACCAGAATGCTGTTACCCAGCATAAAATAGCAAAGACTTTTAAGTTATCATCATCAACCTGCATAACATCATCAAAAGATTCAGAGAATCTGGAAAATTTGCTGTGCGTAAGGGTCAAGACCGTAAAACTCTACTGGATGCTCGTGATCTCCGGGTCTTTAAACGTCACTGCACCTCAAACAGGAATGCCACTGTCAAGGAAATAACATAATGGGCTCAGGAATACTTCCAGAAAGCATTGTCAGTGAACACAATCCACCATGCCATCCGCCGTTGCCAGCTGAAACTCTACAGTGCATAGAGGAAGCCATTTCTAAGCGAGCTCCACAAGCTCAGACGTTTCCACTGGGCCAGGGGTCTTTTAAAAATGGAGTGTGGCAAAATGGAAGACTGTTCTGTGGTCAGATGGGTCACAATTTGAAGTTCTTTATGAAACACTGGGACGCCATGTCATCTGGACCAGAGAGGACAAGGATAACCCAAGTTGTTATCAACGCTCTGTTCAGAAGCCTGCATCACTGATGGTATGGGGTTGCATGAGGGCTTGTGGCATGGGCAGCTTGCATGTCTGGAAAGGCACCATTAATGCAGAGAACTATGTTCAGGTTCTAGAACAACATATGCTCCCATCTAGACGCCATCTCTTTCAGGGAATACCCTGCATTTTTCAACAAGATAATGCCAGACCACATTCTGCAGCAATCACAACATCATGGCTACGTAGGAGAAGGATCCAGGTACTGAAATGGCCAGCCTGCAGTCCAGATCTTTCAACTTTAGAGAACATTTGGTGCATCATAAAGAGAAAGGTGCGACAAAGAAGGCCCAAGACGATTGAACCGTTAGAGGCCTGTATTAGACATGAATGGGAGAGCATTCCTATTTCTAAACTTGAGAAACTGGTCTCCTCTGTCCCCAGACGTCTGTTGAGTGTTGTAAGAAGAAGGGGGGATGCCACACAGTGGTAAAAAATGGCCTTGTCCCAACTTTTTGGGGATTTGTTGATGCCATGAAATTTTGAAACAACGTATTTTTCCCTTAAAATGATACGTTCTCTCAGTTTAAACTTTTGATCTGTGATTTGTGTTCTATTCTGAATAAAATATTAGATGTTGGCACCTCCACATCGTTGCATTCAGTTTTTATTCACAATTTGTTTAGTGTCCCAACTTTTTTGGAATCCGGTTTGTAATTCACAGCTTTACCTTAGATGAACATGTAGTCCATGTCAGCCGTGTTCTCCATCTCTATGTCAAACTAGAAAAGTCCTTTTTCCATGCCAAGTCAGTCACTTTCCTTGGCTTTGTCATTTCCAAGGGGCATATAAGCATGGACCCTGCTAAGATCAAGTCAACATCTGATTGGCCAACCACCACATCCATCCAGCTAATCTTCTGGGTTTTGCCAACGTTTTTGGGAGCTTTGTCAGGAAATATAATACAGTTGCTGCTTCTCTTATTGCTCGCATAAGAAAGCAAGCAGGGTGGTGTCCTTGAACGCCTGAAACCCAGAAGTTCTTCAAGAAACTCAAGCACCTCCTGACCTCATGCCCAGTCCTGCAGCTCCGTGACTGAATTTTGTTTGTTGTGGAATTTGATGCATCTGATGTGGGTAGGTTCTGTGTCCATTTCTTAATTCAAGCACAGGCTCTGCAATAGGGATCCACATCATCTTTCACAGGTCACGCAGATGTAAATCACACCCTGCTATTTCTTAGGAGGCACTTTTTAGTGGCCTAAAATTAATCACAATGTCCAGGGTGTTGCAGCACAAAGTGACTACAAGAAAACCAACTGTTCAAATTTATTTTCATAACTGTTCAAATTTAAATATACAGGTCCATTTTCATTTTGATTGGATTGCTCAAAGAGTAATGTACTACCTAAACAGGTTAATTAGAGATAACTGCTAAGCCTTTGTACTGCAGTGTTTAATAAATAGATCATTTAAGAAGGTGTCAGCAAATTAATAAGAATTCTTATTTGTGTTTGTCTGTGTTTGAGAAGAAAGAGCAGGTCATCTCTAAGGACATCATATGACTCTCTGCCTCCCTGATGCTATGATGTCAGTGTAAATGATAAAAGTCACAGTACACAGTATCTCTATTCAGAGCTTGTAGGAATCACAAGACGCCTGATCTTTTTTAACATGTGAAAAGAGACTAGTTTTGATTGTTTTTATTGGATATACACACAACTGACTTCACACTGAAAGTGATTTTAAATTATACACTTAACACTTTATACTGTAACTCTGTCTATGATTTTAAAATAATCACGTCACAAAATTGTAGTAAGTATTGTGCTATTCTTTGTATCTGAAATCAGTCAATGGCAGGCACTAATGACAGTGCAAATGCTTTTATTTCTATTTTAAGTAAACCACAAATGGAAGGTACGGTTATAACAAAGCTTGTGGTAGTAATACTGTTGATTGTGTTTTCCATATATGTGAATTGTATTATGTTGTTCGCTCTTAGGAGTAAACCTGTTTTCAATGTATCTCCACGCTATATTCTCTTTGCCCACATGCTTTATAATGACTCAATTCATCTTAGTCTTACTACTTTGATGTATGCCCTGGCCCTGGCGTTCATCAAGCTGGCTAAATCTGTGTGTTCATTGATTATGTATCTTTCTGCTACAACATTTTCCAACGCACCTTTAAACCTGGCTGTGATGTCACTGGAGCGTTATGTGGCCATATGCTATCCTCTAAGACATGCTGAAATAGCCACCCAGAAAAGGACTTACATTGCCATTGTTTTAATTTGGTTTTTTGGCTCTGTATGCATATTGACTGACATCATTGTTGCTGCTGTGGAGGACCCTAACTTTTTGTACATGCAGATGTTTTGTTCTCATGAGCAGATTTTGATAAAACCGTGGCAGGTTAGTTTGTTCAATGCGTTTAATGTGTTGTACTTTGTGACAGTGACCATGATCATTGTCTTCACCTACATCAGGATTTTAATCACAGCCAGATCTGTATCCTCTAAAAAGGACTCAGCTAAGAAAGCCCACAGGACTGTTCTGCTGCACCTCATTCAGCTGGGTCTGTGTCTCTCCTCTTTCGTATATGGGTCTATAGAGAGAGCTCTTTATACATTGACTAGTAATAATATAGTTCTCTTTACAAACCTGCGATATATGAACTTTCTTATCATTCTGATCCTGCCCCGTTGCCTCAGCCCTCTCATCTATGGGCTTAGAGATGATGCTGTAAGTCCACTATTCAAATACTATTTTTGTTTTGGCACTAGGAGGACAGTTCACAAAGGAGAAAACATCTGACAAGTAATAGAAACTTTTTCTTCTTACACCTGCAGAGAACAACATCTAAAAACATGCATTTGAACCAAATGTTCTCTGCTGCATGAGCCCTCCAATCTTGGGCCTTAGAGGCAAGGTTATATAACATTTGTTTATAAATTGCCATATTTGATATAAATATGTTATGCTTTCCAAGTATTGTATACAACAAATATAATATTATTAATTTTTCTCAATTTTGGTTCTAACAGCACCTTTGTGTAAGCACTTCTTTGGAGTATTTTGACTAAAAATAGGTTTTAGTTTAGAATATTAGTCCCCAATCGTATTTCAGAAGACCATATACACTTAAAATTGTAAAGTACTTTGCTTAACAATTTTATTCGTTTAACAGAGAACATGTTAAATAACAAAGCAGGTGGATAAGTTCTGGTCATCAGACCACAACCTTTAAATAAGTACAATGAAAGCAATAGAATTGTTATGATAACTAAAGCAGATAAATGTGCAATTGTTCAAGAAAATGCAAGGTCTTGGAAAACTAATATTAAAGTAGCAGTCAAAATGTATGAACTTAGAACAGAAATATAATTTTAAAATATTTTTCAGGGCTGCTGTTGTGTTAATGGTGTTAACCCACTTGACACTTATATTTACTTACTATATTAGGGTACAGTACTTGTTACACTTACAAATGATAAACTTTTTCTGCAAATCAAGTAGCAAATTGTGTTTTAACTGTAATGTCAGATGCTTATATTATTGCTTAGTTTTTTTATTAAATTTATTGTACAAAAAGAGCACCCATGCAAAACTTCAAAGCTGTGTCTCAATGTTGCATAATTACCAAAGTAAATGTTTTTTTCTCAAACAGAAGGCTTTCAAGAATGTAACTATAAATCAGCGTTGGAGTATCAAAAGCAGATAAACATTGCTACTAAATGTGATACAATGATACAGCACCACATTAGGAATGCTTTATAGTGACTTGTGCTACCATAGGTTAATCTAAAAATAACATTGCCTTTGAGGGCTCAATACAATCAGACTGAACATTATAAAGGTAAAAAACAGACAAGGGGAACTGTGGTCTATGTGAGCAACAGAAAGGATTTTTATGGCATTTCAGTGTAATTCCAGAGATGTATGTCCAAGGCTGTAAAATTATTTGTTGTGAGCAATAAACAGTAAAAAGAGGGCAGCCAGAGGAGCACTGCTTTAAGGCTACTGGTAGTAGGTTAATCTAGTTATACTAACAACAGACGGTAGATGACACATGGGCATAGTGTCATGATCTCATCTCTTTACAAGCACATCATTTGATGTTTTAAGTACACTCTTAAAAATAGTGATGCTACAAAACTGCTAGAGAAGAACCACTTTTGGTTCTATAAATAACCATTTTTGCTAATACATTTAAATGGGTAAAAAACCTTAAAGGAGCCATATGTAATACTGACAGCAAGCATTTAAAATCTGAACTATAATACCATTTCAAAACAGTGTAGAGAGCTGTCTGCCTTTTCCCCAGACATGAAGCTCGAACAGCTTGCCAGTTTGAGGACAACTGGACAAAAAAACAAGAGACGAGTTTAAGAACATAAGTTTAAGGACCATAGCAGCTAAAAAGAATGTACCATAATCAACATATTTATATGTTATAGCACTATAGTTTTGAAACTTTTTGAAGCAATTGTTATTTCACTTTATCCGTTTAAAACACACAATCCAATGGTATGTGATATCACTAAACATTCACCTACTTAAGTGGAGGGCAAAAATATAAAGAGCCACTGCCATTTTCCCTGAACTTACAGGAATGTAATGTCTAAACCACATTACATTCAATAAAGAAGCCTCCAAATCCAAAATTGACTTACCGCATGAAATATATATGCCATTCTATTTCATCAAAGGTATTCTGAGCGCCCAGTGCTAAAATGACAGCTGCAGAATCAATTTTATGTGCAGCTGACATCACATATAAAAGCAGCCGTACATTACAAAAAGAGAATCTGCTCAAAATGAACCCTGTTTGGTCAGCGTGAATGATTTCTGTTGTATTTAACTAATCTGATGGCCAGTATCTTGGATAAAACCTTTTGGTCAAAATTAAGCAGGGCAATAGATCTGTAAGAGGCAGGATCTGTATTTTCTTTACCCTCTTTTAATAAGAGACAAATACTAGCCTCAAACAAAGAATCAGGGAGCTTCCCATTTTAAGTGAACCTTTAAGCATTCTCAATGTAACAGGGCAGAGTTGAGAATAAAAAGCATTATAAAAATTCATAGCCAAAGCCATCTGGTCCAGCTGCTTTATTAGAATTAAAACCCTGAATAGCTTCCATCAATTCGGCTTGAGAAATTGGGGAATCCAGTGCATTTTTAGCGGACTCAGGGAGCTTTGGCAAGACCAGATCTTTAAAGAAACAATCCAAATCAGATTCTGTAGCTGTGAATTTGATTGAATACATGTCTGATTAGAATTGCCTAAAGCGATCATTAATCTCTTCCTGATCTGTAATCAACTTTCCTGATTTTGAGTGTATTCTGTGAATTGCTTGTTTAGCACAACCACTGCAGAGCTGTCTTGAAAGGAGCTTCTCAGGCTTGTCGCCAAGCTCAAACAGTCTCTGTTTTATTTTAAGTAGATGTTCTACTCTCTGGCTAAGAATAGAATTGTATTCATATTTGAGCTGTAAAATCTTATTACAATCTGAAAGCAAAAGAGATCTATAGCTCTGTTCTAAAAGTGTGAGAGTATTCTCAATTTCAATAAGCTTATGCATCTCCTTTTTCTTAAAGGGCTCATTTTGATTGGATTGTGCAGAGATAACCGCTAAGCCTTTGTACTGCAGTGTTTAACAAATAGGTCACTTAAAAGGTGTCAGCAAATTAATAAGAATTGCTATTTGTGTTTGTCTGTGTTTCAGAAAAAAGAGCAGGTCATCTCTAAGGACATCATCTGACACTGTGCCTCCCTGATGCTGTGATGTCAGTGTAAATATAAAAAAGTCACAGTACACAGAATCTCTATTCAGAGCTTGGAGGAATCACAAGACGCCTGATCTTTTTTAGGATGTGAAAAGACACCAGTGTTGATTGTTTTTTATTGGTTATACACACAACTGACTTCAAACTGAAAGTGATTTTAAATTATACACTTAACACTTTATACTGTAACTCTCTGTGATTTCAAAAGAACAACTTCACAACAGTGTAGTAAGTATTGTGCTATAGTGTTGTTCTTTGTATCTGAAATCAGTCAATGGCAGGCACTAATGGCAGCGCAAATGCTTTTATTTCTATTTTAAGTAAACCACAAATGGAAGGTGGGACTATAACAAAGCTTGTGGTAGTAACACTGTTCATTGTGTTTTCCATATATGTGAACTGTATTATGTTGTTCGCTCTTAGGAGTAAACCTGTTTTCAAAGTATCTCCACGCTATATTCTCTTTGCCCACATGCTTTATAATGACTCAATTCATCTTAGTCTTGCTACTTTGTTGTATGTCCTTGTCCTAGCGTTCATCAAGCTGGCTAAAGCTGTGTGTTCATTGATTATGTTTCTTTCTACTACGACATTTCTCAATGCACCTTTAAACCTGGCTCTAATGTCACTGGAGCGTTATGTTGCCATATGCTATCCTCTAAGACATGCTGAAATAGCCACGCAGGAAAAGACATATATTGCCATTGTTTTAATTTGGTTTTTAGGCTCTGTATGCATATTGAGTGACATCATTTTGGCTGCTGTGGAGGACCCTAACTTTTTCTACTTACAGATGTTTTGTTCTCGTGAGCAGATTTTTATAAAACCGTGGCAGCTTCTTGTGTACATTGCGTATAATGTGTTGTACTTTGTGTCAGTGACCGTGATCATTGTCTTCACCTACATCAGGATTTTAATCACAGCCAGATCTGTGTCCTCTAAAAAAGACTCAGCTAAGAAAGCCCACAGGACTGTGCTGCTGCACCTCATTCAGCTGGGTCTGTGTCTCTCCTCTTTTATATATGGGTCTATAGAGAGAGCCCTTTATACATTGACTAGTAATAATATAGTTCTCTTTACAAACCTGCGATATCTGAACTTTCTTATCGTTCTGATCCTGCCCCGTTGCCTCAGCCCTCTCATCTATGGGCTTAGAGATGAAGCTGTAAGTCCACTATTCAAATACTATGTTTGTTTTGGCACTAGGAGGACAGCTCACAAAGGAGAAAACATCTGACAAGTAATAGAGACTTTTTCTTCTTACACCTGCAGAGAACAACATCTAAAAACACGCATTTGAACCAAACTTTCTCTGCTGCATGAGCCCTCCAATCTTGGGCCTTAGAGGCAAGGTTATATAATACTTGTTAATAGATTATTACTTTTGATATAAATATGTTATGCTTTCCAAGTATTGTATACAACAAATATAATTTTATTATTTTTTCTCCCTTTTGGTTCTCACAGCACCTTTGTGTAAGCACTTCTTTGGAGTATTTTGACTAAAAACAGGTTTGAGTTTAGAATAATAGTCCCCAATCGTATTTCAGAAGACCATATACACTAAAATTGTAAAGTACTTTGCTTAACAATTTTATTCGTTTAACAGAGAACATGTTAAATAACAAAGCAGGTGGATAAGTTCTGGTCAAAGATTAGACTAAATAAGTCTAGAATTATTACCACTGACATCAGACCACAACCTTTAAATAAGTACAATGAAAGCAATAGAATTGTTATGATAATTAAGGCAGATAAATTTGCAATTGTTCAAGAAATTGCAAGGTCTTGGAAAACTGATATTAAAGTAGCAGTCGAAATGTATGAACTTAGAACAGAAATATAACTTTAAAATATTTTTAAGGACTGCTGTTGTGTTAATGGTGTTAACCCACCTGACACCCACCTTACACTTACAAATGATAAACTTTTTCTGCAAATCAAGTAGCAAATTGTGTTTTAAATGTAATGTCAGATGCTTATATTATTGCTTTTTTTTAAATTAAATTTATTGAACAAAAAGAGGATCTGTAATTTCTTTCCCCTCTTTTGATAAGAGACAAATATTAGCTTCATATAAAGAATCAGGGAGATTCCCGTTTTTAACCAAATCTTTAAGCATTCTCAAAACAGGGCAGAGCTGAGAATAGAAAGCATTGTAAAATTCACAGCCAAAGCCATCTGCTTTACCAGAATTGAAACCCTTACTAGCTTCCATCACTTTGGCTTGAAAAAATTGGGAATCCAGTGCATATTTTGTGGACTCAGAGAGCTTCAGCAAGACCAAATAATTAAAGAAACAATCCAAATCAGATTTGGTTGAATACATGTCTGATTAGAATTGCCTAAAGAGATCATTCATCTTCTCAGTCTTCAAGCTCAAACAGTCTCTTTTTTAATTTAAGTAGAAGTTGCACTCTCTGGCTAAGAATAGAATTGTATTCATATTTGAGCTGTAAAATCTTATTATAATCTGAAAGCAAAAGAGATCTATAGCTCTGTTCTAAAAGTGTGAGAGTATTCTCAATTTCAATAAGCCTAGTATGAATCTTTTTTTTCTTCAAGAATTCAAAGGGCAGAATACAGCCTCAAATAGGAACTTTAAAGGTTTCACAAAGAGTGTAATCAGAGACATCAGTGAGTCATTAAATTCTGTAAATTCCACAAATTTCTGATTCAAACACTCTATGAATATAATATCTGCTAGTAAATTGGGATTAAAACGCCAGTAGTATGTTTGTTTTGGAAGAATACTACCAAAATGAAGTGTGAGAGAGTATGATCAGATATTAAAATATTATGATATTTAACACTACTGACCTTGGGAATCAGCTCTGAGGACACAAGAAAATAGTCAATCCGAGTATAAGACTATGTACATGTGAATAATATCAATAGTTCTTGTCCATTGGATGATGCAGCCTCAAAATATCTACCATACTTCCAATTCTTAGTAAATTATTAAGAATTTGAACTGAAATCAAGGTGGGTGGTATCTAAGTAGAGGGCCTGTCCAGATATGGGTCCAAATAACAATTGAAATCACCCCCCATTATAATGTTATCAGCAGGTGCAACAGCAATCAAGTCAAATATGTTACAAAAGATTCCTGGGTCCTCTGAAATTGGGCTATAAACATTAATCAGCATAACAGGGAAAGAATGAATGCGTCCTGACACAATGATATAACAGCGTTGAGGATCAGCAACCATCACCTCAACATGGAATGGGACACACTTTCTGAACATTATAGCAACACCCCTGGCTTTAAGGGGAAAAGAGGTCTGAAACACCTGGGATATCTTCTGAAAAGGAGCAATATGTGTTTCTTAAAGAAGAATAATATCTGCTTTCAATTATTTCTGCTTTTCAATTATTTTAGGGACATTGTGTCCCTGAAACTGAAAGGAGCCATGACATCTCCACAGCTGCATTATCTTTTCTTTGACTTGGAAATGATGTATGCGAGCAATGAATGAATAGGACTTAGCACCCTCCGGTGCGAGAGGATGAAGTGACCTGTGCACACGATCGACCATCAGTGGCAGGTTGAAATTGTATTCCTTGGACAGCAACTCCGTAATGAATACTGTTGGACGCGCTCCCTCTGCGCCCTCGGGAATTCCAACTATCTGTCCCGATCTACTTTCCAGGTCATCCAGTTTAAGTTGCAGAGCTTTGTTGTTTCTATTTCTTTAACCGCTGACTTCAGTGAGTTGATTCATGTATCATGATCCGACACAGCTTCAGCCAACGTACCAAGAGATTCCTTGAACTCTTTTACCTCTGAATGGACAGCAGACAAAGTTTGCTCCTTGTTGTTTACTCAAGACCCCATTGGATTGAAATTTCAAAATTTTTTGCCCAAGTCGGTGTAAATTTGCCACTCGCTTCATCCGATGCAACCATACCACGTGGTGGAGAACCAGATGGTCCTGGATTTTGTGTCTCAGTGTCCTTCAAAGTTTTAGCAGATTTTGGAGGCATTTTAACATCCAATGACCTTGTCCAAACAGAAAATGGTGCTGGGTGTTATTGAAAGTCACTGAAGTAACAAATCTACCACATTAATTACAGAAAATCCATCTTGTGCTCCCACGGGCCTCCCAAATGTGGCTTTTTGGGTATGATAGAATACAATATTAGCTCTGTTCACTTGACCATTACATAGCTCCAAGACTGATTGTAGACCTGAGCACACAGTAGACTGTAAAAACATTGGACAGAGGGCAGGATGACAGGCAGGACCTCAGAGGGCGGGATCACCTGAGTTCCATTCTGGACTAGCCAATTCTCAAAGAGAATATACTGCTTTAGCAATGCTGTGAGAGGCAACAGTGTTTTAGCTTTGACTGATTCCTTAATCTATGATCACACACCCTGGACATTTTATGACTAAGTACAGTAAATATCCTACAGATTGCTCCTTTAAGATAGAGTGAAGGATTTTTAAACCTTCAAAAGTTTCTTCATAATCATATCTCTTAAATAAAAATTGTTCTTTATGGACCCAAAAGTGGTTAATCACTCAAAGAACGTTTTTGTAGAACCTTTTATTTTTAAGAGTTTATAGTTCTAAAAATAGAAGGAACAATTAAATGGAATAGAAAAGTTTCAAACATGCAGACCTGGATCAGATGAGCAAACCAATGTGAATCCTATGAAAGGGGAATGTCATCCTTTAAAACCTAAAAGCAAATTTCTTTCTATAAATAATTAGCAAAGATTTTTCAATTCAT
Source organism: Hoplias malabaricus (assembly GCF_029633855.1). Lineage (NCBI taxonomy): Eukaryota > Metazoa > Chordata > Actinopteri > Characiformes > Erythrinidae > Hoplias > Hoplias malabaricus. The sequence continues at coordinate 19,304,231 of NC_089814.1, read as the reverse complement.
ATTACTACATTTTATTTAAAATCATTTAGTTATGTTTACAATAATGGGGACAACTCTGTTTTTCCCAGGAAGAGGGAACATGTTGTTGATGTTAGTGCCCATGGCATGGGTAGCTTGCACATCTGTGAAGGCACCATTAATGCTGAAAGGTACATACAGGTTTTGGAGTAACATGCTGCCAAAATATGACAACAGAGACCTGGATTGTTGAGCAACTGAAGTTGTATATCAACCAACAATGGGAAAGCATTCTACCCACAAAGCTTCAACAGTTAGTTAGTTCTCGAAAGCTTATTGAGTGTTGTTAAAAGGAAAGGTGATGTAAGACAGGGACTGAGTACTGGGACTGAACTGGACTAGGCAGGGGAACAGGAACCAAGATATTAACAGGAACAGACAAGAAAATTGTGACAGGGACTGGGACAGAAACTAATGCAGACACAGGCAATGGGACATAGACAGAGACAGGGACCAAAACTGGAACAGACAAGGGTACAAAAACAAACACTGGAGTTTGCCCAGGATTGGTAAGAATCTGAGGAACAGACTGAGAAAACAGCCTGGGCATATCCGGGGCACCAGCCCCTGGGACGTCAACGCTGACTCACGGATATGACCAGAAGCTGCAGGAACAAGTCACAGGAACAAAAGCGGCGGGAGTCACCTTCACCCGATCAGGATGGCGGATGCTGTCATAAGGAGAACAGGGGCATGTGGATGCTGCCTTCACAGGAACAGGTGCGGCGGATGCTGCCTTCATGGGAACAGGAGCGGCGGTTGTTGCCTTCATGGGAACAGAAGCGGCGGTTGTTGCCTTCACGGGAACAAGGGGGGCGGATGCCCTTATCTGGGGAACAGGGGCATGCGGATGCTACCTTTACGGGAACAGGAGCAGTGGATGCCACTATCACAGGAACAGGAGTGGCAGATGCCACCATCATGTGAACAGAAGTGTTGGGAATCACTGCCTTCATGGGAACAGGAGCAGCCTGGTTCACTGCCTTCACTATATCAGGAGCTGCTGATGCTGCAATCACTGGGAAAGGAGCAGTGGGCGCTGCCATCACTGGAGCGGCCACAACAGCAGCAAGCAGTCCTGCAGTGATGTCCATTGAAGCAGGAGGCCCTGCAACGTCGTCCTTGGAGGTAGGAGTGCCCTGCAACGACGTCCACTGTGGCAGGGGATCTTGCATTGATGTCCATGGAGGCAGGGGACACTACAATGATGTCTACAGATGCAGGGACTCGGGCACGTGCTGGAGCTGACTGAGAGGCATGTGCTGGACCTGCTGACAGTTCTGTTGGTTCCACAGGTGCATCATACATGAGAAAGTCCCAGAAGTCTTTTGACCTAGGATCCTCACGGTATGTACCCTTGTTAGCCTTACCTCTAGTGTACCGAGGTTCAAGGGTAGCTGAGCCAACCTTCAAAACCCCCTAAAAATTTTCCCCATCCTTCAAGGGAAGATCCTCCAGTGAGGGGGAGCCTTGAGCACACTGCCCTCTTTGACTCTTATGCTGTCGGGATGAGGAGGATGGTTGTGTCTCTAGCACATAATCGACCGGTTTGACAGGACTGATGCTAAAAGGAGTATGTCTGGTAGCACACCTGGCCCATGGGTTCCTTGCTACTTTCATTGTTTAGGTCTGGTGTTCTGTTAAGGGTGCAGGGAGGACGAGATGGCGAACACACAGGGAAGGAAAACTTTATTAACAAAACAAAAACAAAACCATAACAAAACAAACACAAGCAAACTAGATAAAACTAAACAGGATTGGACAAGGACAGACTAGGCTCAGGATAGACAGGAACCAGCAGGAGACAGCTGTTAACCGGTGTAGACATAGGTACACATAGACATGGAAACATGCACATCCACACACAACACCAGGCAAACAAGCACTGAGAACAAGGGGTATATATACACTGACTACAAAAACAAGGAACACCTGTGAACTGGTGTAGACATGGGTACACATAGATATGGAAACACACACATCCACACACAATACCAGACAAACAAGCACTGAGAACAATGGGTATATATACACTGACTACAAACAAGGAAAACCTGTGAAGGATGACAAGAAGGCAGGACTGATGCGTGGCTAGAGACTACAATCAAAACAAAAACAGAGCCAAATTCGGTACCCAAATTTGGTACTCTACCCAAATTCAGTAGAGGACTGTGATTGGACTATGACTCTGAGAGCAGTGCTGTATTTGGGCCACAACTGAAAAGGAATCACTATCCAATTCTGACACAAATTCAGCATTTTATTCTTTAAATGGAAATCACTTTAAATTACAGACCGCTAATTACTGGGTAAGTATAGAGTAAGTAAGTATCAGTAAGCTGTTAAGGGGTAAGTAAAGGGTATGATAGTAGAAATATGTGGATATTACTGGGTACCTTACAAACATTTGACAAATAAGGAAGAAGAGCAGAAGATAAACATCATTTCATCATTAGTCAGCTATGTACATATAATGCCTCATTACATTCAGGACTACAGTCAAAATAAAAGCTGCATTCCTTATTTATACAAAAAAATACAGTAATAGTCACTTGCATAAACTGTCATACTTTTAATTCAATTTTGTAATCTATAATTATGCTGAGAAGTACAATGGATTCAGAAAATATTATTTGTAAAATGTTTGTAAGATACCAGTAATAAGCACATATTTCTAGTTTCATATCCTTTACTTAGTACTTATTTTATCTTACAGCTTACTTAACAGGTACTTACTCTACACTTACCCAGTAATTAGCAGGCTGTATTTAAAGTGTTACCAATATTTGTTTTTCATTGTGGCACGTTTTCCACATGTCTGTATTTAAAAGTAATCTCTTGTGTGTTGCATTTCAATTAGATGTTTATTTTTTAAGTATCTCACAATGGAAAGCAATACAGTTGTTTACTTGTAATGGTCACTTTAAGAGACTTTAATTGCTTGCGCACTGCAATGTAGGGGGGAGGGGGAGTTAAGAGAAACACAAAAAGAAGCACTGCGTTGTAGCCTCTTTTGCTTTGCCTTATGCAGATATCTGGATTGTACTGAATGGCATGGTGCGTGGGTGCTCCTAAGCCCAATAAATGGTCTCCCTCACATGACACTGGATGTCTCCTGTGTATATCTACTTGAACACTTAAGCAACTAAATATAGACCGTTCATAACTCCCTCCATGGGAGCATCCGACCATCCATGCTGTTCATTACACACTGATTATATTTCAAGGTGATTGTATTCAATTCTAATTCGGCATGTAATTTTGTATGATTAAAATTTCAATCATAAAGTGTACTTTTTGTTGGTTGCACTTAAACCAATACAACCCCACACCGATAGAAAACCACTTTTCACCAATATCAATATCCAACTACAAGTTGTGCTAATTGGGCTAAATTTAGCAGGCACTACTACTGGCCCTCGTTAATCAAAAACCTGATTATAACACTCTTGTCAACAAAGTTTCAGTTCCACCAACACAAAGTGTAACTCTAGCCATTACCACAGCACAGCAGATACAGAAAAGCACTAAGCACTTGATACTAGAATCGATATCTAATGCTAAAAATTTTCCTAATCAGACTAAAATTTGCAGCTGCAAACCTTTGTTTACTGCTCAGTAACTATCAAAACTTGATTTTGTCAAAAAAAACTGATCACAAGCTAACACACCAAGAAAGTACAACAACATTATTACATTCATTCATTCATTCATTCATTATCTGTAACCACTTTTCCAGTTCAGGGTCGCGTTGGGTCCAGAGCCTACCTGGAATCACTGGGCGCAAGGCAGGAACACACTTTGGAGGGGGCACCAGTCCTTCACAGGGAGACACACACTCACACATTCACATCTATAGACACTTTTGAGTCACCAATCCACCTATCAATGTGTGTTTTTAGACCGTGGGAGGAAACCGAAACACCCAGAGGAAACCCACGGGAGAACACATCAAACTCCTCACAGACAGTCACCCTCAACTTCCAGGTCCCTGGAGCTGTGTGACTGCAACACTACCTGCTGCACCACTAAGGCCCCCATGTTATTACAAATAAATCATAATATGACAAGGCATCTGTCCTGTGACCTCATGTCTTTCTCCTTGTTTCCATCGACAAACTCTGTCATAATGTCTGTACCAGAAAAACCATGCTAAATTCTTCTCTGTGAGGTGTGCACTGTAAAGCATTAGGTACTTCTCATGAGAGTTATCTGCTTTGTGATTTTGAAGTTGCATAATCCATCTTTTGGCGAAGCTGCCCTGGAGAACATAGACAGATGCACTATTTTGCCTATTACAGGTCAGAGAAGCATGACAATCATTTTGAAACTCTGTATTACTACCCAGTGACTACCTGCCCACTACTACCTAGTGATCATTTATTACTACCCAGTGTTCCTTTAAATTTATGTTTTTTGTGTGTGTTTTTTTGTGCATATAATCATATAGTTGTTTAATAACTGAAAATAAGCATAATTTGCATTTGTTCTGGTGAATTTAGGATCAGTTGGTGCAAAAAGAATGTTTTGTATTTTGTACAAAGCAAAATGTGTAATACAATGCAGATTCAAGTCTTAAATATTCAGTTGAAGTTAAAAGAACACCAGATATTTCTGTGAAATTCTTCCAAGTTGGAATTAATTTGTTGAAATTTGGAGTAATTACCTGATCTCTACTCTAGGATGAACAATTGTATAACATTTTAAACAGGCTATTTAGAGATGTCCCATAAGCCTTTGTACTGCATTGTAATAAACAGATCAATGTGATTTGTGTTGTGTGTCTGTTTGTGAGAAAGAAATAGAAATAAAAGGAGCAGGTTATCTCTGATGACGTCATCTGACACTGCCTCCTTGATGCCATGATGTCAGTGTAAGTTATAAAAGTCATAGTAACCAGTATCTCTATTCAGAATTAGAATGGATCAAAAGATGCTTGATCTTTATTGACTTCACACTGAAATTGCTTTTAAATTATACACTTAGCACTATATACTGTAACTCAGACAATGGCTGATCTTCTTTAGCTCATGGAAAATATAAGAATTGATGATTGTTTTTATTGGCTATACACAAAAGTGTTGCCTTCACATTAAAGTGCTTTTAAATTATACACTTAGCACTTTATACTGTAACTCTTATTTTAAAAGATCCACTTCACAATATTGTAGTAAGTATTATTTTATACAGTGTTGACCTTTGTATCTGAAAATCAATGAAAATCAATGGCAGGCACTAATGACAGCGCAAATGCTTTTATTTCTATTTTCTTTAAACTAGACACGGAAGGGGGGGCTATAACAAAGCTTGTGGTAGTAATACTGTTGATTGTGTTTTCCATATATGTGAACTGTAATATGCTGTTTGCTCTTAGGAGTAAACCTGTTTTCAAAGTATCTCCACGCTATATTCTCTTTGCCCACATGCTTTATAATGACTCAGTTCATCTTAGTCTTACTACACTTATATATGCCCTGGCCTTTGCGTTCATCAAGCCGGCTAAAGCTGTGTGTTCATTGATTATGTTTCTGTCTGTTACAACATTTTTGAATGCACCTTTAAACCTGGCTGTGATGTCACTGGAGCGTTATGTGGCCATATGCTATCCTCTAAGACATGCTGAAATAGCCACCCAGAAAAGGACATATATTGCCATTGTTTTAATTTGGTTTTTTGGCTCTGTAAACATTTTGAGTGACATACTTTTTGCAGCTGTGGAGGACCCTAACTTCTTCTACATGCAGATGCTTTGTTCTCGTGAGCAGATTTTGATAAAACTGTGGCAGCTTGATGTGTACAATGGGTGTAATGTGTTGTACTTTGTGGCAGTGACACTGATCATTGTCTTCACCTACATCAGGATTTTAATCATAGCCAGATCTGTGTCCTCTAAAAAAGACTCAGCTAAGAAAGCCCACAGGACTGTGCTGCTGCACCTCATTCAGCTGGGTCTGTGTCTCTCCTCTTTCGTATATGGGTCTATAGAAAGAGCACTTTATACATTGACTAGTAATAATATTGTACTCTTTACACACCTGCGATATCTGAACTTTCTTATCATTCTGATCCTGCCCCGTTGCCTCAGCCCTCTCATCTATGGGCTTAGAGATGATGCTGTAAGTCCACTATTCAAATACTATTTTTGTTTTGGCACTAGGAGGACAGCTCACAAAGGAGAAAACATCTGACAAGTAATAGAGACTTTTTCTTCTTACACCTGCAGAGAACAACATCTAAAAACACGCATTTGAACCAAATTTTCTCTGCTGCATGGGCCCTCCAATCTTGGGCCTTAGAGGCAATGTTATATAACACTTGTTTATAGATTATTATATTTGATATAAATATGTTATGCTTTCCAAGTATTGTATACAACAAATATAATGTCATTCATTTTTCTCCCTTTTGGTTCCCACAGCACCTTTGTGTAAGCACTTATTTGGAGTATTTTGATGAAAAATAGGTTTGAGTTTATAATAGTCCTCAATTGTATTTCAGAAGACCATATACACTTAAAATTGTAAAGTACATTGCTTAACAATTTTATTCGTTTAACAGAGAACATGTTAAATAACAAAGCAGGTGGAATTTTTGCGACTGAATTATTGCCACTGACATCAGACCACAACCTTTAAATAAGTACAATGAAAGCAATAGAATGATAATTAATGCAGATAAATGTGCAATTAAATGCAGATAAATGTGATAAAAATGCAAGGTCTTGGAAAACTGATATTAAAGTAGCAGTCAAAATGTATAAACTTGGATCAAACAGACATATAACTTTAAAATATTGTTCAGGACCGCTGTTGTGTTAATGGTGTTAACCCACCTGACACTTATACTTAATTACTATGTTATGGTACAGTACTTGTTACACTTACAAATTATAAACTTTTACTGCAAATTATGTAGCAAATTTTGTTTTAACTGTAATGTCAGGTGCTTACATTATTGCTTAGCTTTTTTATTAAAATTTATTGAACAAAAAGAGCACCCATGCAAAAATTCTAAGCTGTGTCTCAATGTTGCATAATTACCAAAGTAAATTTTTTCTTCTCAATGTCAGGAATCACTGATGGCAGACTGACGGATGTGGATGCACACGCTAAAACACAGTTACTTTTACAACACAAAATAGCAATAAAGAGACAGACTAAGAAAACTAGACAGAAATACTTAAACATAGAAAGTCTGTGATAAAGACAATACAAGGAATGATCTAAACAGATACAGACAAAGCTGGATTGAGATAACTAAACAGACATGGAGAACTAGAAACAGACCGAAATTAGATAGAGCTGAACAGAAATAAACATGAAAGAGCTAAACAGATACTTGGACAAGGAGTACTAAACAGACAACCTAGACAGAAAGCTAAAGTGGACAGCTAAATTCAAACACAGATAAACAGAATAAACTTGGACACAGTGCTAAACAGAAAAGATACAAACATACATGAATCACAGGCAAGACAGACCGAAGGGCAAACCAATGACAGGAAGACAGAGACAGACAGACTAATCCTAAACAGGACAGAGACTAGAGGGCTAAGCAACATGACCTGGGAAATGAAACAAGAAACAACATGACTAGAAAGTAAAATGACAACATGAAACTATGGAGACAGACCGGACTGTGCGAAATAACAAGACAACAATGGAAGCAAAACAATACAAATGACCAATAATTAGGAAGTGACACAAGAAGACTTAAATACACTACATAGACGAGGGACACCTGAGACTGATAAAGAGGATAATAAGACATAATAAGAACAAACAGAGCCATGTGCTAAGAGAGCACATGGCGGGGAAAACAGACACGACAGGACGAGGGCGTGACACTCAAACAGAAGGCTTTCAAGAATGTAACTATACATCAGTGTTGGATTATCAAAAGCAGATAAACATTGCTACTAGATGTGATACAATGATACAGCACCACATTAGGAATGCTTTATACAGTGACTTGTGCTACCATAGGCTAATCTAAAAATAACATTGTCTTTGAGGGCTCAATACAATCAGACTGAAAATTATAAAGGTATAAAACAGACAAGGGGAACTGTGGTCTATGTGAGCAACAGAAATAATTTTTTACAGTATTTCAGTGTAATTCCAGAGATGTATGTCGAAGGCTGTAAAACTATTTGTTGGGAGCAATAAACAGTAAAAAGTGGGCAGCCAGAGGAGCACTGCTTTAAGGCTACTGGTAGTAGATTAATCTAGTTATACTAACAACAGACGGTAGATGACACATGGACATAGTGTCATGATCTCATCTCTTTACAAGCACATAATTTGATGTTTTAAGTACACTCTTAAAAATAGTGATGCTACAAAACTGCTAGAGAAGAACCACTTTTGGTTCTATAAATAACCATTTTTGCTAATACATTTAAATGGGTAAAGAACCTTAAAGGAGCCATATGTAATACTGACAGCAAGCATTTAAAAACTGAACTATACTACAGTTTCAAATCAGTGGAGAGAACTGTTTGCCTTCTCCCCAGACATGAAGCTCGAACAGCTTACCAGTTTGAGGACAACTGAACGAACAAACAAGAGACGAGTTTAAGAACATAAGTTTAAGGACCATAACAGCTAAAAAGAATGTACCATAATCAACATATTTATATGTTATAGCGCTATAGTTTTGAAAATTTTTGAAGAAACTTTTATTCCACTTTATCCATTTAAAACACACAAACCAATTGTATGTGATGTCACTAAACATTCACCTACATAAGTGGAGGGCAAAAATATAAAGAGCCATCCTCATTTTCCCTGAACTTACAGGAATGTAATGTCTAAACCATTACACAAGAAGTCTCCAAATCCAAATTGACTTACAGCATGAAATATATATGCCATTATATTTCATCAAAGGTGTTCTGAGCACCCAGTGCTAAAATGACAGCTGCAGAATCACTTTTATGTGTAGCTGACATCACATTTAAAAGCAGCCCTACATTACAAAAAGAGAATCTGCTCAAAATGAAACCTGTTTGGTCAGTGTGAATGATTTCTGATGTATTTAACTAATCTGATGGCCAGTATCTTGGATAAAACCTTTTGGTCAAATTTAAGCAGGGCAATAGATCTGTAAGAGGCAGGATCTGTATTTTCTTTACCCTCTTTTAATAAGAGACAAATATTAGCCTCATATAAAGAATCAGAGAGCTTCCCATTTTTTACCGAATCCTTAAGCATTCTCAATATAACAGAGCAGAGTTGAGAATAAAAAGCATTATAACATTCATAGCCAAAGCCATCTGGTCCAGCTGCTTCACCAGAATTAAAACCCTGAATAGGTTCCATCACTTCGGCTTGAGAAATTGGGGAATCCAGTGCATTTTTAGTGAACTCAGAGAGCTTCGGCAAGACCAAATCTTTAAAGAAACAATCCAAATCAGATTCTGTAGCTGTGAATTTGGTTAAATACATGTCTGATTAGAATTGCCTAAAGCGATCATTAATCTCTTCCTGATCTGTAATCAACTTTCCTGATTTTGAGTGTATTCTGTGAAATGCTTTTTTAGCACAACCACCGTGGAGCTGTCTTGAAAGGAGCTTCCCAGGCTTGTCCCCAAGCTCAAACAGTCTCTGTTTTAATTTAAGTAGAAGTTGCACTCTCTGGCTAAGAATAGAATTGTATTCATATTTGAGCTGTAAAATCTTATTATAATCTGAAAGCAAAAGAGATCTATAGCTCTGTTCTAAAAGTGTGAGAGTATTCTCAATTTCAATAAGCCTAGTATGAATCTTTTTTTTCTTCAAGAATTCAAAGGGCAGAATACAGCCTCGAATAGGAACTTTAAAGGTTTCACAAAGAGTGTAATCAGAGACATCAGTGAGTCATTAAATTCTGTAAATTCCACAAATTTCTGATTCAAACACTCTATGAATATAATATCTGCTAGTAAATTGGGATTAAAACGCCAGTAGTATGTTTGTTTTGGAAGAATACTACCAAGCTGAACTGTGAGAGGGCTATGATCAGATATTAAAATATTATGATATTTAACACTAATGACCTTGGGAATCAGTTCTGAGGACATAAGAAAATAGTCAATCCGAATATAAGACTATGTATACGTGAATAATATCAATAGTCCTTGTCCATTGGATGATGCAGCCTCAAAATGTCTACCATATTTCCAATTCTTAGTAAATTATTAAGAATTTGAACTGAAATCAAGGTGGGTGGTATCTTAGTAGAGGGCCTGTCCAGAAATGGGTCCAAATAACAATTGAAATTACTCTCCATTATAATGTTATCAGCAGGTGCAACAGCAATTAAGTCAAAAATGTTACAAAAGATTCCTGGGTCCTCTGAAATTGGGCCATAAACATTAATCAGCATAACAGGGAAAGAATGAATGTGTCCTGACACAATGATATAACAGCGTTGTGGATCAGCAACCATCACCTCAACATGGGATGGGACACACTTTCTGAACATTATTGCAACACCCATGGCTTTAAGGGAAAAAGAGGCCTGAAACACCTGGGATATCTTCTGAATAGGAGCAATATGTGTTTCTTGAGGACAAATAATCTGCTAATATCTGCTTTCAATTATTTTTGCTTTTCAATTATTTCAGGGACCATGACATCTCCACAGCTGCATTATCTATACTTTGACTTGGAAAAGATGCATGCGAGCAATGAATGGATGGGACTTAGCACCCTCCGGTGCGAGAGGATGAAGTGACCTGTGCACATGATCGACCATCAGCGGCAGGTTGAAACTGTTTTACTTGGGCAGCAACTCCGTAATGAATACTGTTGGCCGCGCTCCTTCTGCGCCCTCGGGAATTCCAACTATCTGTTCCGATCTGCTTTCCAGGTCATCCAGTTTAAGTTGCAGAGCTGTGTTGTTTCTACTTCTTTAACCGCTGACTCCAGTGAGTCGATTCATATATCATGATCAGACACAGCTTCAGCCAACGTACCAAGAGATTCCATGAACTCGTTTACCTCTGAATGGACTGCAGACAATGTTTGCTCCATGTTGTTCAGTAAATATTTTTAAGACCTCATTGGATTGAAATTTCAGAATACAGAAAAAATGGAATAAAACAAGCTTAGCCTGGAGCTCCCAACTAAAGTGTCTGATAAAATACAATATTAACTCTGTTAACTTGGTGGACTGTAAAATCATTGGATAGAGGGCAGGATGACAGGCAGGACCTCAGAAGGCGGGATCACCTGAGTTCCATTCTGGACTGGCCAATTCTCAAAGAGAATATACTGCTTTAGCAATGCTGTGAGAGGCAGCTGTGTTTTAACTTTGACTGTTTCCTTAATCTATGATCACACCCCCTGGACATTTTATGACTAAGTACAGTAAGTATCCTACAGATTGCTCCTTTAAGATAGAGTGATGGATTTTTAAACCTTCAAAAGTTTCTTCATACTCATATATCTCTTAAATAAAAATTGTTCTTTATGGAACCAAAAGTGGTTAATCACTCAAAGAACGTTTTTGTAGCACCTTTTATTTTTTAAGAGTTTATAGTTCTAAAAATAGAAGAAACAATTAAATGGAACAGAAAAGTTTAAAACATGCAGACCTGGATCAGATGAGCAAACCAATGTGAATCCTATGAAAGGGTCATCTTTTAAAAACTAAAAACAAATTTCTTTCTATAATTAATAAGCAAAGATTTTTCAATTCATATTACTACATTTTGTTTAAAAATATTTGTACAATGATGGGGGCAAATCTGTTTTCCCAGACAAGGGTACAAAAACAAACATTGGAGTTTGCCCAGGATTGGTAAGAATCTGAGGAACAGTCTGAGAAAACAGCCTGGGCATATCCGGGGCACCAGCCCCTGGAACGTCGAGGCTGACTCACGAACATGACCAGAAGCTGCAGGAGTCACAGTCACAGGAACAAAAGCAGCAGGAGTCGCCTTCATCAGATCAGGATGGCGGATGCTGTCATAAGGAGAACAGGGGCATGTGGATGCCGCCTTCACAGAAAGAGGAGTGGCTGATGCTGCCTTCACGGTGTTGTTAACTCTTGCTGTGTTGTGAAGATAGGTGATGGAAAAGAATCTCCGCAGACACGGTTAAAAGTGTAAATACATCTTTATTTACCAAAACAGTGTCTTACGGGTTCTTAAGGATCCCGTGAGAGTAGTGTTCAATTGAGCGCTCCGATCATCTCTCCCCGCTGGCTCGGATCCTTTCGTCTATATTGTTCTCTCCTTTCCAAATAAGGCAAACATAGAGAATAGTTTACATTTGCATGCACTTAAGGGAGGGTGTAAAATTAATAGTGTCCTGCCTCACTGACAGCTTATCCTAAACATCCCTCTCTGTAGCGCATATACATATGTTCAGCCATATGCTCTAAAAAACACACTGAACATTTCTTAATACTGTCTTATGAGGCCGTCTGATAAATATACCTCATAATTTCCTCCCTTCGAGACTGTTAAAGTCTCGTAAAAATGTAAGCAACCCATATATATAAATGTCATAACTAATAAGTGATACCTTCCTACACACAATTTTAACATCACTTGCATTATGATGTAACAAAATTTCATGGAGTGTGAGGGCGAAAAAACCTGCCCGGCAGCAATCTTTCTTGAAAATCCTTCAAACATTTTAGACAGGAAAAATTCCCTCAACGATCCCTCTCTGCCCAGGCAATCACAAAAAAATTGTACTCCAATCCAATTAAATTTATTCTATATGTGTAGGGAGTTGACTTAAGTAAATGTATATAAAAATCTCAGAAAATAAAATCAAACCAATGTCCAAATTCAGGCTGGTCGACCCATCGGACCTTCCAGTGGACCTGTCCCTACCTGACACACCCCTTGGCCCTAACATCGATAAAACAAACAAAAACTCTGAGATTTCAATACACTTACACAGATTACATTTCATCAGTCTATAAATCTTCATAATAAACAGTTGTTACAATTTTTAATATCACTCATATAATGGTTTATCACTATCAAAGATTACTAATAATAAACAATTCAATAGAGACATATGACATAATATTGTCTTTTCAGCAATTTTGTCTTCTGATGTGATGTTGATGACATATTGAGCTTCAGCAAGTCTTCACCATTCTGTTTCAAAGTCCTTCTGTTTTATTGTCCTCTTTTGAGTTTTTGGATCCCTGTAGCATTTCAGGAATCTCGAACAACCATCCTCCCTTACAGTGATCTTCCCCCCTTTTTCTTTCTGGAAGAAAGAAACAACAGCCAGTATCTTTTGCAAAAATGACAGATGCAAATAAACATCAAATAAAACTTTAATAATAGTAACATTAATGGATTAATATGTTTTATAAGCTACAGTGTATACTTCATACTTGATTACTAAATAATAAACCTAACAAAATAAAAGATAATATCATAAGTGAATGGAAAAATATATAATAGTGGATATTCAAAATGGATATCTTTCTACCAGGTTGTTTTCCAACATGTCCTCCTCATGTTTGTCTGAGTCGGTTCTACTTAATAATGGCATCTGTACTTGATTTCCAGGCATTACAACTCCAACCCATTTCAAAATCATAGCTTTCGCACAAGTTAACAACAGTGTACAAAAACAAAACATTATACACACTGCTAAAAGAGCTGCTCCAAAAACTTGAGCCAACATTGCTCCTAGTGGTCCTAATTTCTCCAATAACCAAGCATTCACAGACCATCCAGCTCCTTTTGATGGACCAAACACCTCCCTTATATGCTTCAATGCTTCTATAACACTAGTCATATTATCAGAATTATCCGGAATCAAAGTATAACAGGCATCCCCTGTCAGATTCAAAGCTACACATAAACCCCCTTGCTTAGCTAAAATGTAATCCAGAGCCATGTCATGTTTCAACAAAGTTAATCTGTGACTTTTTTGAGTATTTGACAAAAACTGAAACCCTCTTATTGTTTCATTAGCAAACCCTTGTAAAGTGTACGTAATATTATCTATATGATCTGCTAAAAATGTCACACCATACCATGGGAATAATCCTATACCCCATTTTTCTCCTATACTGATTCTCCAATGATATGCTTCCAAGTTATGAAACAGAGCCATTTCCCTTTTCTTTCTTCTCACAGAATTACCTTCAGAATTCCCTTCATCAGTTGCTTCAACTTTTTGGAGAGTATAAACCTCATAAGGAAGCTTTAATGTTGCCATATAACAACAGCCTGTCCACCCATATGGTAGAAATATGTATGCTTTATCTCCACAAACCCACCAAATATCCTTAAAATTTCCTATAGTCACATTTACAGGCAAAATGTCATACTGCACCATTGATGTTATACTCTGTTTGCTATCTGGTGTATGAAAATTCACTTTAAACAAAACATCCTTAGGTTTAGGCTCTTTAAAATTCATCTTATAACGAGCACAATCAGATATTCCCATAAACATCCCCTGTCCATTGTCAATCAATCAATCAAATTTTATTTATATAGCGCTTTTCACAACAAAAAGTCGTCACAAAGCAGCTTTACAGAGATCCGGGTCCAAGCCTCCTATGAGCAAGCCAGGGGCAACAGTGGCAAGGAAAAACTCCCTCAGCACACGAGGAAGAAACCTTGGAAGGAACCAAGACTCATACGGGGAACCCATCCTCCTCGGGTCGACACCGGAGACACAACAGAGAACAGAAGTAAAAGTGAAATGACCGATGAAGGGGTTATAGTAATATAAATGTAGTATATTAGTGATGATGGAGAAGCAGAAATGAAAATGGTGAGGATGATGATATTAGTGATGTATGAGTCTGATGAAGGAGGAGGTGATCAGGGATTCAGTGTGAGTTAAAATTAGGTGCAGAGTTAATCTGAAATAAAACAGCATGGCCAAGCATGATAGTGTAGATGAGACAAGGACAGGATCTTGTACAGGACACACAGGGGCTGGATCAGGGCAACACCTGGAGAGCAGCAGGACATCTCAAAGCATGAGAGAGAGACAGGAGAAAGAAAGCCAGACAAAGGGAACAAATAAAAACACAGAGGTTAGTAGGGTCATGGTAAAGAACGGGGAAATTTGTCCTGCGAAAAAAGCTTCCACTGGTCAGGCAAGAGAACCCAGCGACAGACAGCGTGTTGGCGGTTACTACACAGCTAACTAAGAATGCTGTAGCTATGGTGATATGACAGGGTTAACACAGAACAGTGATAATATGAAAACCAGCCCGAACACCAATATAGAAGGAGTAACCTGAAGGTGAGTGATTAACCAAAAGCTTGTTTAAAAAGGTAGGTTTTTAATCTAGATTTAAAGATTGAGAGTGTGTCTGAGCCCCGAACAGTAACCGGAAGGCTATTCCAGAGTTGAGGAGCTTTGTGAGAAAAGGCTCTTCCTCCTGCTGTGTTTTTCTTAATGCGAGGAACAAAGAGTAGATGGGCATCCTGTGAACGAAGTGTACGTGACGGGCGATAAGGTATGAGAAGTTCAGTAAGATACTGCGGGCCTAAACCATTTAGAGATTTATAAGCTAAGAGGAGTATTTTATAGTCAATGCGAAATTTTACAGGTAGCCAGTGTAGGGACGAGAGAACTGGGGTGATATGTTCGAATTTTCTAGCTCTAGTGAGCACCCTGGCTGCTGCATTTTGAACTAACTGAAGCTTGTGTAACGCTTTGCACGAGCTCCCTGCCAGGAGCGCATTGCAGTAGTCTAGACGTGAAGTTATAAAAGCATGCACTAGTTTCTCTGCATCTTTTAATGATAAAATATGCCAAATTTTGGCAATATTGCGTAGGTGGAAGAAGGCGGTTTTGACTGTATTGGATATGTGGGTATCAAATGTGAGAGTCGAATCAAAGGCTACCCCTAAGTTTTTAATGATGGCATTGTGTTTTACTGTTGAATTATCAATAGCAGCATTTCTGAGTGAATGTATCTGAGTATCTTTACCTAGTAACAAGACCTCAGTTTTATCAGAATTTAACATGAGAAAGTTTTGCATCATCCAGTCTTTAATTTCAGTTAGACATTCTGTTATTTTACGTAGACAAGCAACATCATTGGGTTTGGCTGATATATACAGTTGTGTGTCATCAGCATAACAGTGGAATTGAATCCCATGCTTACGGATTAGTCGACCCAGTGGCAGCATGTAGAGTGTGAACAATACAGGGCCGAGCACTGATCCTTGTGGAACACCATATTTAACTAAAGTATGATTAGAGGATTTATTATTCAGATAAACAAATTGGTAACGATCGGATAAATAAGATCTGAACCAAGAGAGGGCAGATCCTTTTATTCCTACCAGATTTTCCAGCCTATCAAGAAGCATCACATGATCTATGGTATCAAATGCTGCACTAAGGTCAAGCAGCACCAGAATAGATATATAGCCCTTATCATGTGAAAGGAGTAAGTCATTAGTTACTCTTGTTAGAGCCGTTTCTGTGCTGTGATTTGGTCTAAATCCAGACTGAAAAATGTCATGAATGTCATTGTTTTGTAGATAAGAGCACAACTGCTGTGACACGACTTTTTCTAGAATCTTAGCAATAAAAGGGAGGTTTGAAATTGGCCTGTAGTTTGCGAGTACGAGAGGGTCAAGATTGGGTTTTTTAATAATTGGTTTGATTACCGCTAGTTTCAGAGGTTTTGGTACATATCCAATGTTGAGGGATGAGTTTATTATTGTGAGCAATGGTCTAATGACTTTAGGTAAAATTTGTTTAAATAATTGTGTTGGTACAGGATCCAGTAAGCATGTAGTTGATTTAGATGAGCTAATTAAACTAAGCAAGTCATTTTCATCGACAGAATTCAAGTAGTCTAAGTGCACCTCAGAGCTGGCGGGTGGTTCATCTACGAGAGCCGATGTGACTTTGGACTGATTTTGGATTTTGAGGCGAATGCAATCAATTTTATCATTAAAAAACATCACAAAGTCATTGCTACAGAAATCAGAGGGAACAATGGGGTTGATTTCCTTTTTGTTTCCAATTAGATTTGATACAGTGCTAAAAAGGAATCTAGGGTTGTCTTTGTTGTTTTCTATAAGGGAAGAGATGTACTGTGATTTGGCTTTAGATAAGGCATGTTTGTAGTCGGTGAGGCTGTGCTGCCATGCAATTCGGAAACATTCTAGTTTTGTGTGTCTCCATTTACGTTCATGGTTACGGGCAGCCAGTTTTAATGCACGCGTGCTGTCACTGTACCATGGAGCAAGCCTTTTCTCTCTAAATTGTTTGGTCTTGACTGGTGCAACACTATCTAGGTTTGTACACAATAAGTGTTGTAGGTTGTTTGTAATGAGCTCAAGGTCATTTGGGTGAGTTGGAGAAGAAATGGTGGTAAGGTCTGGAAGGTTGTTGATAAAATCACTAACTGTTGAGGATGTTATAGTGCGCTTTCTAATATAGCGTGGTTGTGGACAAATATCAAAGTTTAACGCTATTTCATATGTGATTAGATGGTGATCAGAGATGGTCTCATGTAGCGAGAGATTGGATAGATTCTTTATCTCAATGCCCCGTGTTAACACTAGGTCCAATGTGTGTTTGCATTGATGAGTGGGCCCAGTAACATTCTGAGTGAACCCTAGCGCATCCAAAATTGATTCAAATGCAATTTTAAGTGGATCATGGTCCTTCTCAAAGTGAATATTGAAATCACCAACAATTAAGGCCCTTTCTGATACGCTAACTACACTTGAGAGAAAATCAGCAAATTCACAAAGAAATTCTGTATAAGGGCCAGGAGGACGATAGATTGTGATGAGCATAAATGAGTGCTGCCTTTTTGATGCAGTGACTTTAAGAGTAAGTACTTCAAAGGATTTAGTATCATAACTAGATTTTTGTGTTGTGTCAATGGTAGGGTCATAGATTGTGGCTACACCACCACCACGACCAGATGTTCGTGGGCAACTGTAATAGCTGAAGCCAGGGGGAGTGGACTCATTTAGGTCAATGTATTCATTGGGTTTAGCCCATGTTTCGCAGAGACATAATGCATAGAGTTTGTTATCAGTAATAATATCACAGACAGTGAGTGCTTTGGATGTTAGAGATCGTATATTTAAAAGCCCTAATTTAATGCTGGAAGTGCTGAAATATTGCGTTCGCTGCAGTGCCTTGGTGTTAATTCTAATTAGGTTGTTAAAACTGATTTTTGGGCGTTTGTGATAACAAGCTTTGCAGGGAACAGACACAGTCTCAATGCTGAAAAATTTATTAGCATTAATTAGAGTGGGTGATATGGACATGCTACTCATCATACTAGCAGTAGAGAGATGGTCAGGAGGAACATTAGGAATTTTAATATTACTTACCTGCTCGCTATCCATTCCACCTACCTGACTGATGTGACTGGGAATGACCAGTCAGTTCCGGCGCAGAACCACCTCAATGTTCTCAGAGAGAACTGCGGATCCTAGACGGCTTGGATGAAGCCCATCCCAACGATACAGGGCCGGACGCTCACGAAAGCACTCCCAGTTGTCGACGTAGTCCACGCCGACAGTGCCGCACCAATCCAGGAGCCAGGAGTGGAGCCCGAAGAGCCTGCTAAACGCCTCGCATCCTCGACGGTAGGTGGGCAGGGGGCCAGAGACGATGATCCTAGCATCCGTCTTCTTCCGAGCGGTATCCAGAAGCGAACGGTAGTGCTCCTTCAGGACCTTGCTGCGGCGGGCGGAGATGTCGTTCGTTCCCACGTGGAGAACGACGGTGCCGAAGTCCTCGCGCTGCCGAAGCGCCGACGGAAGCCGCCTGGCGACGTCCAGGACACGTGCGCCTGGGAGACAAGACACGGTTGCATTACTCTTTATCCCCGGCACTTTTAAATGTCTAACTATTGAGTCACCAATAATAAGAACACCGTCCCGGTGCAGGCGTGTAGATGGGTACCCCCGCAAACCGCCGCGGCAGAGGAGCCGGAGAGGCGACGGCCACGTAGGAGGCGTCGCGGGCTGCCTCGAGTCTCGTCTTCTCCCGCTGGAGCTCCGTCTGCTTCTCCAAGAGACGCTGAATCCGGCGACCGAGCTGCTCGAGCTCCGCGCCGAGCTCAGAAAGGGCTCGTTCCTCGGCAGGCGCCATGAAGAGAAAAAAAATAAACAATGAGAAATAATATGTACGAAAAAAAATGAAGTTAAGAAGCACGGTGGGTTAGGAATGATGAAGACAGCACACTAGGATAAGCAATGCCAAAGAATATGCAATAGAGATTGTAAATAAACGTCTAGAGGACTAAAACAGCGACAAACGGCAAACAATTTCATTGTGAGTATCATTGGAACAAAAACAGTCTTTAGTCTCCACAGATTTTACTTCCATCGCATCAGGCCGTGCTGTCAGTATATTTTCATGCCGATTAAGGAAATTCACATATGGCAGCTTCATCAACCAAGTACAATTTAATCTAGGTCTAAACAAATGCACTGATAAAGCCATTATTATATCTTCTTCAGAGTTTTGCTGATATATTAACCACGATAAAGCATAAGACTGACACATAGCATGCAGTGGTTCTGGTATTGTCTCTAAAATTGATGGCCATGTGCTTGGTGATGGAACTTTCACCACACATGGACCAGTCAACATCGTACTCATTCTTACGGAATGGGTTATTTGCTGAAACCATAAATTTCTAGATGCCCATGGGTCTGTGATTTGTAACACTGAAGAATCAAATCCATATGCTTTCCATTTTGCTTCTCTTTTCTGTAATGCATGGTAATGGTCAGTCATTTCCTCAGATGTCCAGTCAGAATCAAAAAACTCTCTCTGCCCTTCTAAAGTGATTTTCTCAGTGGTTACTAAACCCTTTGAATCCATGTCTTCCATTGGGTTTCTAGCTTCAAAAGTCACTTGACTGATATTCACTTCATGCTCCATATATAACTCTGGACCCTGTGTTATGTTTACTTCCTCCTTTACTTATTTCTGGAGCTAAAGTATTTGGCTTAATTTGTTCTTTAGTAACCTTTAGAGTCATTGCCATAGTGGTTTGGTCCTGAACTCTTTTAATAGATGTAAAAACTTCTGTACGAGTTATGTACCCTTCTCTCCACACATTTTGAAATGGCACAAACTTAAGCTCTGGTTCCAAATAAGTACAAGTGTATTCCCCTTGATCTTCCCATGTAACATTACGTAAAAGAATTGAACAATCATCTCTAACTCTGAACCACCTAAAGGCATTAAACAAAAGATACTTTCTCTGGTCATGAGGCAAATGATCAACTTCAGGTCCTGTTAACACCACTTTTTCACCACGACTATTTTTCCACTCAGGAGGACTATTACCCCCTGTATTAAATCTTCCACATTTACAGGGAAGATGAACTGCTTTACCTAATTTAGATTTAACCACTGTCTTGAAAGGTGATGACGTTGTTGAAATTATCAAAGGCATTAGTGTAGTTAGATGTGATCCATTTACCCCCTCACTAACTTTCGACACTGAAAAAGTAAAGTTCTTTAAAGTTTCATTCTCTTTAGTTCTCATACCGTTTAGGTCTAACCTTTTTCAGAACTGGTCTTGGATTCTTCTCTTGATCCAAGTCTCTGAACTGTTTTGAAATGGAGTTACTGCTTTCTGGAATGGGACCTGCTGTTTCTGGGACATATTGAAATTCAATTTCTCCAAACCTTTTGTCTCGTTTACAATCTGCTGTGTCATGTCTGGCATCATCAGAAATATACACAGAGTCATCAGCATCATCCAAACCAGGGACAATCTCCTCTTCAGGAGATCTACTCTGATTTGTTTCTTGCATGTTATTTTCAACCTCTTCTCCCTCATGTTCTTTTGGTTCTCCTGAACCTGCAACCTCTCCTCCCTTTGAGAAAGGCTCCTCTTCACTTGGTGCTTTAACACAGTGAGATAAATGATACCACGTTGGAGACCCCTTGACTTGAACTGGCGTTCCAGTACTGCGAACAACTTCAAAAGGTCCTTCTCTGCGTTCGTTATACCATTTTCTTCTAAATACCTTTACAAACACCTTGTCTCCAGGCTGCACTGTATTCTTCCTTTGCTCATCCAGTCTCTCCTGCTCCTCCTCTTTTCTTTGCTTTTCTGAAACGTATGTGGATATTCTTTTATGTAAATTAGCTAAGTATGAAACATATGCTCTCATGTCATCTTCTAAAAGAGCTAAACTTGGACCTTTCCCACTTGTACGCAAACATGGCGTTGGCATTCGTCTGCCTGTCATCAACTCATGAGGAGTCATGTGTAAATCACGCAGCTCACTTGAGCGACAAACCATTAATGCTAATGGAAGTGCTGCTATCCAATTTAACCCCGTGTGCTGACAGATTTTAACAATCCAATTTTTCAAGACACCATTCATTTTTTCACAAATCCCTTGACTTTGCGGATGGTACACAGCTCCCAGACGCTGTTTAATTCCCAATTTTTGCAAAATTAGTTTCACTGTTTTATCCACAAACTCTTTCCCATTATTGGAGGATATTCGATCTGGAAGTCCCCACCTGCTTATGACTTCTCTACACAAAAACTTGGCAACTGACTGAGCATTCTTACGCTTGGTTGGACATGCCTCAGGCCATCGTGAAAACCTGTCCACAACAACCAGCATATACCTCTTACCTTCAACTGGTTTTATCATGTCTACAAAGTCCACAACTAACTCACGCATAGGACCCCTTGGTGTTGGAATGTAACCAGGCGGAACCATCAACCCCCTGCGAACATTATTTTTCAAACAAATTATACATCTGCCATTTACGTAATCAATCTGTTCAAGCAAATATGGTGCCCAAAAACCATACTCCTTTGTAATCTTCCTCCTAACTTCTCCCCTAGCCACATGAGCTAACCTATGTGCCTTTTGAATCATCAGACCTAACAAGTCCGGGGGTGCTACTATCAGCCCCTCATGGTTTCTCCAAAGACCAGTAGAATCCCTGCTGGCACCTCGATCTAACCACAATTGTTTATCTATTTCAGGAACAGCTTCCTGCAGTAAAAGTACGTCATTAGGTGTCACCTTCTCTTCGAAGTCCACTTCATGAGTTACCAAAAACACTTCCCCGAGTTTGTCCGCTCCTGTAATGGCTTTGGCAGCTCCATCAGCTGCTCTATTCCCTTGAGAGACCCTTGATGCATCCATTTTATGAGCTGCACATTTAGCTATTGCTATTTCTTTAGGTTTCATCATAGCATGCAACAGTTTCATTATTTGAGCATGATGCTGTATTGGTGACCCATCAGTTTTCTTAAACCCCCTGTTTTTCCACACTGATCCAAACAAATGACACACATTATGGGCATACGCCGAATCTATGTATATGTTCACTCGCTTACCTTCAGCCAACAAACATGCTTCTGTTAACCCCACAAGTTCAGCAAGTTGTGCAGATGCAGGCTGTGGAATCACTTCAGCCTTTTCAACAACAAATTCTGTCCCCTGTGCTCTTACTATTGCATAGCCAGCCCTCAATTTATCTCCTACACGATAACAGGACCCATCAGTCCAATACTCCACTTCAGCCTCACGCAATGGAATAGCTTGCAAATCAGATCTAAGTCTCGAATACCTCTCTACGTCTCGTACACAGTCATGTGGTTCACCATCCTCTGGAGTTGGCAAGTTCTCAGCTGGATTTACTGTTACACACCTTGCTAGGGTGATATCTTCTTGTTCTAAGAGCCTATGATAATCTCTAATTCTAGGCATAGTTAGAGTATATTTACCAAAATTTAAAAGATTTCTAAGACGATGATGTGTAAGAATTGTCACTGGATAACCCATCGTGACAGATGATGCTTTCTCATACATTAAATACACTCCCACCATTGCTCTGTAGCAACTTGGTAACCCCAATTCCACTTCTGAAAAAGCAGTTGAATAATAAGCAATTGGTTGGGGATTGGTTCCCGTACCTGTTGGCTGACAAAGAACTGCACATGCATATTTTCCTCCAGTAGAAGTGGACACGTATAACAAAAAATTCTTAGAATAATCTGGCAGAGCTAATGCTGGAGCCTCTTGTAACCTCTGTTTTATTGTCTCAAACGCTAAAAGGCCATCATGTGTCCAGGAAAGATTACAATAAAGTTGAGCATTCCCTGTATCTTTAATCATAGCTCTCAAAGGTTAACTTGTTAAACTAGCACAGTCCTCTACCCATGCTGAGGAATACCCTGCAATACCCAAAAATGTCATCATTTCTCTAACAGTTCTGGGTTTGGGAGCTTTGCAAATAGCTTCTAACTGCTTATCAGAAATACATCTGTGTCCCTGTGTTATGGTCTGCCCTAAATAAACTACCCTTTCCTGACAATACTGCAATTTTTTCTGAGAGACTTTGTGCCCTTTCTCTGCCAGCACCTGTAACAAAGTAATTGAATCCTTATGACATGTTTCCTCATCTGGTGCACAGAGAAGAATATCATCCATGTATTGAATGACAGTACTTTTTAACTTCTGATCTACCCCAACTAAATCATCTTTCAATACTTTATTGAAAATGTGAGGACTATGTTTATATCCCTGTGGTAATCTCTTATACTCATAGAATTGTCCCTTGTAAGTAAACCCAAATAAACCCTGACATTCTACACTTAGTGGAACGCTAAAAAATGCACCACATAAATCTAATACTGTGAAATACTTTGCATCCGGAGAAATTTGGGCTAACAAAACATGTGGATCTGGCACTTCTGCTGGAAAGTCTGCGACTACTTCATTTACTGCTCTCAAATCATGTACTAAACGATAAGAGTTATCTGGCTTCTTCACAGGCAACAAAGGTGTATTACTCTGCGGATTCTGTGTTATCTTCAGAACATCTGCCTTCACAAGACCTTCAATTTGTGGTTTGATCCCTTTGATTGCTTCTTCATTCAAAGGATACTGAGGCTTCCACGGAGGTTTTGTTCCTGGTCGGAGTTCAACTTTCACTGGTTGAGCTGACTTCACAAATCCAATGTCAGTGCTATGTTGTGACCATAAACATTTTGGAACATATCGCAGCATTTCCTCTTTCAAAGAGTTTGAATCCATCTTCTCATTGTAAAGTGATTCATGTGTCATCTTGACGACTTGTGGCTGTCCTTGTCCTTGAGCAGTAATTATAATCTTAATAAATCGCTGATCTTCACTCCTCCAGATGGAAAGATTCTCTTTAAGCGGTTTAAAGACAACTTCTTCTGCTTCTGCCATCATTTCACCTATTTGTTTCTGCTCACAATCTTCAGACACCAGCAAAGTCACATGTGGTACACTTTTTCCCATCTCAAACTCTTTATGCAAGTAATCATTTTTGTCTATCTTCATAGCAGCTCCTTGTGGTCCCAAAATTATGCAACATGAACGTAATTCAACTTGCTTTGGTTGATGACTCAGCCATTGTTCTCCATCTGATTGTTCAGCATCCTTAAAGTATTTCAGTGTACAATGAAATGGATACTCTGGAGTCTTTGCATCAGGCATGTTTGCTACAATAAACTTCTCCCACATCTTGGCTGGTTCCAAGAATTCTTCGCTAAGATTTCCAATCCAAAATACTGAAGAAGCTTCAGTCTCTGTTTTCATCATCAGTTGATCAATCATTTCACTCGGCACTTCCACCAGGCAGCCGTCCGGTGTTTATAGCAGAGCTCAATTGGTTCTGTGAGAGGAATCAGCTGTTTTACTCCCTCAAACCCGATTGTCCGAATCATCTGACCAGACCTGGGGAGGTGTATAGCATCTTCAGGCCGAATACAGGTGAAAGCAGCTCAACTATCTGCCATCATTATCAATGGTCGATTATTTATTTTCACCTCTATTGTTGGATCTCTCTCCGGCCCTATTGCTACCAGCTGACACCTCCCACACGAGTTCTCCGGGCATCCCTAGAATCCTGGTTCCGGGCCCCTATAAGGGTTCACAGGTCCCTTGATTGACCTTTGTTGTCCTCTGAATCCTCCTCTGAATCCTCCTCTAAAGTATCCCCTGAGGTTTCCTCCTGTCCGGTTGCATTCACGAGCAAAATGACCAAACTGTCCACAATTATAGCACACTTCAGGAGGCTGCTGAAAGTTCAGAATGAATCTTCCTGGTCTTCCTCTTCCTAGATTTCCTTGACTTCTTCCTCTCCATGTCTGCACCTGACCAAACACTGGCTGTGGCCAGGGAGTCACTGGAGCAACTGATGCTGACTGGCTCACTTGAGGTTGAGTCTGATCCAGATGTGGTCCTGGCTGATTAGGAGGCTGACTTTGTATGACTACAGCTTCTTTCTTTTCTTTTTTCTTGTTGTCCACCAGTTGTATTTGGTTCAGCTTTCTGAGGGTCTCTTCATCCTGTATTTTCTGATCATGTTCCTTCTTTCTATATAGCTCCACTTGATGGGCTATATGATCTGTATAGACACTCTTTGCCATGCTTCCGAGACCCACTACTTCTGCCAGTTTACTTCTCACTGGTAAGGGTAGTCCCTTCTGTAATTTGGCTCGCAAAATTGACTGTTCCATCTGATTTAAATCTGGATCATTTCCTGTGACATTTCTCCATACCTGATGGACTCTTGACACATAGGCTCTCGGGTTCTCTTCTTCTCCCAAAGGCTCAATCAGGATATTGTCAGGATGCACATTGGTTGGAAATGAATCTTTCAATGCTCTCCACATTCGACCTCTGATTGCAGCAAACAGCTCTGGATCATTAACAGCAGTTCTTACATATCATTCTAGGCCCGCTTTCTGTAGAATTTCTTCCATGGCTGGAACTCCCAGGAGATTTGCTAAAAGTCTCTTTATGTCACCTATTGCTGGCTGCGTTCCCACCAGAAGCTCTTCCAATTTTGAAATCCAAGGATGTGCTCCTTCTTGCAAAGTAGGCAACTTTTCCATGATATCTGACATATCTGTATTTTGCCAAGGCTTGTATTACAAATTCCATCCACGGACTATCACTGGACATATCTTTTCAAGTGATTTCCCTTTCCTTGGACGCAAAGTGTATTGTCTTTCAGATTTTTTAGTGTCTTCATTTTTCAGATCCTCCTCATATGTCTGCAACTCTTTCAGTTGTGTCTCCAGTGAGCTAGAAGCATTATCTAAGTTCAATAAACATTGGTCTATACTTTTTTCTACTTCTCTCAAAGCTCTTCGTCTGTCTTCTCCTTTTGTGCTGGATGTTTCAGGAAATAATCCTCTTTCAGAGAAAGATCCCTTACTCTTCCATCCATCATCACTTTCTTCATTCTCTGTTTCATCAGAACTTCCATCTCTCGAGTCCTCTTTCCTTCTACTCACAGCTCCTCTTTTTTCTGCTTTAGCTAGCATTCGTCTGATGGCTGGGTCATATCCACCCATGGCCTCCTCCTGGTCACTCAGATCCTCATCTTCAATGGTCCTCCTTCTCATTCTCAGTTCACCTCTAGTCTGCAGACGTCGAGTTTTCTTCTTGCTTTTGGAACTCGGATACAGTTTTATCGTTGTCTCTGCTTGTCCTGTTTCAATGATGCATTCATCTTCGTCTTCAATGTGATAATTTCCTCCTTGACAAATCACTGGAAGCTGAGGATAGGCTTTTTCACTTTTCACTTCCTTCTCATAAGGTGGTGGTGTCTTAACTGAGTCCACATGTGAAAAAGACACATTAACTTCGGCCATCTGTCTTTCGGTTTTTTTCGTAAGTTGGTTAATCGCGACACTTTTCTCCCTCTTGTCCTTCGCTGCCTTCATCAGTTTCTGACCCTCTTGTTCAAATAACTGGAGAATGCCAAGCTCTATTTCTCTTTTTTCCTTTCGCTTTTCTCCTTGACGCCCTTTTTTCTGTCCTGCTTTATATGTTGATACAAGTACCTCTATTGTTTTAATTACATCTGGGTTAAGTGTCCCCTCTACCGGCCATGGTTGGTCTATGTCAGGCCATCGCTTATAAAATTTTTCTGATATTCTTGCAATGCCTTTTATTAAAGGATTATTTTTCTTAACTATATCAACAGGAGTAACCCCTTTTGAAACATTAGTGCTCATTTTTGGCATAATAATGACTAAATATGTTCCCAACTTACACTTATTAATTATTTCTCTCCCTCTTTTTTTTATTTTTTTATTTTTTTATATGCCACTATATTACCACAATCAATAAAAATCAGTCCCCAATTGAATTTGCCAACTTCAGAGAAATCAAACCTTAATATGCAATACAATTCACACCACTAAATCCCCTTTATTAAGTGATATAACTACTAAGTGCACCATAAACCTAGATTTATTAAACATTCAATAACTACCTTGTAATTAAAGAATATACAAACTTATATAAGACTCAACAAGCACTTCTAAATATGATTACCACTAAATATTTGCAACCCCATACACTTATAGCAAAGCTTAGATCAGAAATCCCTTTTCAAATAATAATTTTTCTTCATAAACCTCGTTGTTAATTCTTTATAATTTAATTATTACCTTAAAAATGAACAACCTGTTGCCAAGCTTTCTTTGAATAAGTCTATGTCATGTACTATAGCACCAATAATGAACTAAATGCAAATAGATAAACAAATCAATGAATTTCCAATTATTACTTTTTAATAATGAGACCTATTAATGATTTAATCTAAATGTATCAATGCAGGTGTTTGTGAAAGAAGTTTGTGGATAAAATGACTGGCCTTTGTGCAGTCTGCTCTGCTATGGGCAAATTTGACCCCCCTTTTCTTCTCCTGGTCTTCTCACCGTCTCCTTTAAGATGAGACTCACACACATATACACACACACCCCACAGGATAAAAAGACAAATCGAAATTTAATACATTCAGCTTACTTCTTAGTAATTAAACATTCAATATGCTTATTTGTATTTTATTTACCAACATTTAGTTCATTCATAACATTTTTACCCTTCATTCAATATTGTAAACACCTCCAACAAATCTCTTCATTGGCTTGAAGCCCAAACGACCTTAATCTCAACCCCCCTAAAAAGGGTCTAAAGTGATTGATGGCAATAAGTTCATCCTTAATGCAGCTCCCTTTAACATCTGGTTCGGCTTAACCAGTTTAGCATAAACATTTCACATACTATTCTATGACCACATGATAGTAAGTTTCCAACCCTGCATCTTGGTTCCTAAGATGTATATATTAAGATAAGATTAATGTACTATGTTGTACTCTTCACATATAAACATCGCAGTGGTATGTTTAAACCCCAGAAAGCACCAATGTCAAACACTCCATGTTTTCCAATATTCACACATTGGCAGCTAAAAATTATTATTTTTCTCATATAAAGTAACAGTGCTTCACAGAGATCTCAACACCATAGACTATAAAATTCACCCCCTTTTTCTGAGCAACTGAAATAACACCATTCCAACACACTTTATTAATTCAATTCTAATTTCCATCCTGTAGCAGCTCTCTCCATATAAGGCCATTCCTCAGTTCCACTGGCCTAAAACAATTACCCCATTCAATGTATCTCAATTTCTTCAAACTATTGCATTCAAAGAGAACACAACCAAATTACTGCTCCACCAATTCACTCTCACCCACTATGTTAAATTAATCCTCTATTCCCTTTTATTTTAGATCATAACAAACACCACACCCATAAAAAAAAAAAATTCAGTTCAAACGCACCCATTCTCAGGAGCTCCAAACCCCTGCACAGCACTATACATCAATATTTTCTAATTTGCCCAATAACTATTAGTTTCTATTTAAATCAAATCAACGTGGCTTTTATCAGTACGTCACAAATCAAAGTCCTACCATTTCTCTCTTTTTCAAAAGTGAATTTTAGGCCTTACACACTTGCAGAAAGAGACCCCCCTTGCAAAGCATAAGATTTCAAAAATTCAATAAAATGAGAGGAGCT
The DNA here is from genome assembly GCF_029633855.1 of Hoplias malabaricus. Classification (NCBI taxonomy): domain Eukaryota; kingdom Metazoa; phylum Chordata; class Actinopteri; order Characiformes; family Erythrinidae; genus Hoplias; species Hoplias malabaricus. The sequence continues at coordinate 19,275,385 of NC_089814.1, read as the reverse complement.
AGACCCATGATCCCTTTTTTTCTCCCAATAAAAGCCATCATATGGAGATTTCAAAAATTTTTCTCCTTTCCCCAATAACAATTTTCCCTTTAGTTCCCATGATTAAACATTACAGTTTCCCCAATGTACCCTATTAATTACTCAGCTTTACACCTTGCTCTCCTTTCTCCTATTCTCAGCATCTAAAAACGTCTTTCTGGAGCTCATTGTCTATATTTTCTTAATGTATAGTCTCCAAGAAAGCTCATAAAATCGTCTCTCTGGAGCTCATTTTCTACTGTTTTCTTTAATTTACTGTCTCCCAGAAATCTCATTTATTTTTACTTTATATATTTTTACTTTAAAAACGTCTTCCGTTCAGGCTCATTGTCATAAATAAACAAACCCCTCATTTTATTGAGGTTCATATTCATTTAAATAACTGTCCTTGAACAAAGCTCATAATTTTTACCATTACAAATTTCTTTCCCTATTAATTTCTAAATCTCTCTTTCTTCATCACATTTCCCCTTTAACTCTCTCTCTCCCTGACACTCTCTGGGCAGAGGTGTCCTTCTCCCATTTCTCAAAAACAAAAAAACACCCACAGAAAATTCATGGCTTTTTTACAGCGCAAGGGAGAAACCAGTTCTCCCACACACACACTCAATATGGGGGTTGATCACTCCCCCTTTTTCTCCCAAAAAATTCTTTCAGCTGACACACACACACATAGTTACTTATAAGGGACAACGTTGAAAAGGGAAAAGGGAGGGGGTGAGGCACACACACTCAGCTGACACACACACATGCACAGCAAGACACTCCTTTTTTCTTAACTCACTAGGCACACACACATACTCCAACATCCTCCAAACAGCGCTTACACACACTCATCATTTTCAACACAATTTCTCATAGTCGACCCATTCACACATTAACAGCATGCTTTTTATTGCCACCCTTACCTTATTTCCTTATTTCTTATTCCTTATTTTTAATTTATGCTACCTTATGAGGTGTAATAATTCAAAAAGAGGCAGCATCAATACAGTGTTCGTCAACAGTGTTTCGAGTGGGCACCCCTAATTAAATCTCTGCATCACACCTCCAGTTTCTCATCAAACTGACCCAAAAAATCACCTAGTGAATTTTTCAGGATTTGCGGCCGGGCTAATCCCGCCTCCACGAGGGCTCTCTTTATTTAACTTTCTTATTGTCTCTTTTATTCCTTTTCGTTATCCTTAAAACCTTAAAACCTTAAATAAATTTTAACCAAATGCCACTGGGCCCAGGGCTTCTCACTATTTCAATACAATCCAATTCCAAAAAACTCAAAGCTTACTTTCACGCAATGACTGTGATTCATGTCTTACAGTTTCAAGCAAAAATAGGGCCCTGTTTACCCAAACGTGCATGTCATCATCAGCTCACCTTATCGTTACTAATTAAGCTATTCTACTTTTACTTCAACATTTCCTTTCCTTTTATTTTTCCTTTTTACTCTTATTAATTATTCCCTTTTATTTTCTTCATTTTTCTATTACAATGACTATAGTTAAAAATTTAGAACGGAGAATCTTTATCCAACACCATTTCCAACACAACACTGCATACACTATTGAGTCTATTTATGAGTGCAACCTTTTCTGCATCAGACAGCCCAAACACCCAACCAGCGCTCAAATTTGTGAAAATCTCACCTTCTATTTGCCGGCTTTTAAGCGGTAGTTCGAATGCAGGGGTCATCTGAAGCAGACAGGTCACAGCTCAAATCCCATCCTCGTTGCCAACTTTGTTGTTAACTCTTGCTGTGTTGTGAAGATAGGTTATGGAAAAGAATCTCCGCAGACACGGTTAAAAGTGTAAATACATCTTTATTTACCAAAACAGTGTCTTACGGGTTCTTAAGGATCCCGTGAGAGTAGTGTTCAATTGAGCGCTCCGATCATCTCTCCCCGCTGGCTCGGATCCTTTCGTCTATATTGTTCTCTCCTTTCCAAATAAGGCAAACATAGAGAATAGTTTACATTTGCATGCACTTAAGGGAGGGTGTAAAATTAATAGTGTCCTGCCTCACTGACAGCTTATCCTAAACATCCCTCTCTGTAGCGCACATACATATGTTCAGCCATATGCTCTAAAAAACACACTGAACATTTCTTAATACTGTCTTATGAGGCCGTCTGATAAATATACCTCAACGGGAACAGGAGCGGCGGATGCTGCCTTCACAGGATCAGGATCGGCGGATGCTGCCTTCACGGAAATAGGGGCGGTGTATGCCCTAATCAAGGGAACAGGAGCATGCGGATGCTGCCTTCATGGGAACAGGAGAGGCAGGAGCCACCTTCACTGGAACAGAAGCAGTGGATGCCACCATCACAGGAACAGGAATGGCAGATGCCACCATCATGTGAACAGGAGTGGTGGGAATCGCTGCCTTCATGGGAACAGAAGTGGTCTGGTTCGCTGTATTCACTGGATCAGGAGCTGCGGATGCTGCCATCACTGGGAAAGTAGCAGTGGGTGCTGCCATAACTGGAGCGGCCACAGCAGAAGCAAGCAGTGCTGCAGTGATGTCCATGGAGGCAGGAGGCCCTGCAACGATGTCCTTGGAAGTAGGAGTGCCCTCCAACGATGTCCACTGAGACAGGGGATCTTGCATTGATATCCATGGAGGCAGGGGGCCCTGCAATGATGTCTACAGATGCAGGGACTTAGACTGACTGAGAGGCATGTGCTGGACCTGCTGACAGTTCTGTTGGTTCTATGGGTGCATCATACATGAGAAAGTCTCAGAAGTCCTTTGACCTAGGATCCTCACGGTATGTACCCTTGTTAGCCTTACCTCTAGTGTACCGAGGTTCAAGGCTAACTGAGCCAACCCTCAAAACCCCCTAAAATGTTCCCCATCCTTCAAGAGAAGACCCTCCAGTGAGGGGGAGCCTTGAGCACACTGCCCTCTTAGACTCTTACACTGTCGGGATGAGGAGGATGGTTGTGTCTCTAGCACAGAACCGACTGGTTTGCCAGGACTGATGCTAAAAGGAGTCTTACTGGTAGCACACCTGGCCAATGGGTTCCTTGCTACTTTCATTGTTTAGGTCTGGTGTTCTGTTAATGGTGCAGAGAGGACGAGGTGGTGGACAGACAGGCAAGGAAAACTTTATTAACAAAACAAAAACAAAACCATAACAAAACAAACACAAGCAAACTAGATAAAACTAAACAGGATTGGACAAGGACAGACTAGAATCAGGATAGACAGGAACCAGCAGGGGACAGCTGTGAACTGGTGTAGACATGGGTACACATAGACATGGAAACACACACATCCACACACAACACCTGACAATCAAGCACTGAGAACAAGGGGTATATATACACTGACTACAAACAAGGAACACCTGTGAAGGATGACAAGAAGGCAGGACTAATTCGTGGCTAGGGCGGAGACTACAAGAAAACAAAAACAGAGCCAAATTTGGTACTCTACCCAAATTCGGTAGAGGACTGTGATTGGATAGTGATTGCTTTTCAATTGTGGCCCTGCTTTGAGAGCAGTGCTGTATTTGAGCCACAATTGAAAAGGAATCACTATCCAATTCTGACACAAATTCAGCATTTTATTCTTTAAATGGAAATCGATACATGTTGTTTTTCTGTTAAGAGGCACCAATGTAATGAATTAAACCAATATAATGAATATTTGGGGAACACTTTAAATTACAGACTGCTAATTACTGGGTAAGTATAGAGTAAGTAAGTAACAGTAAGCTTTTGAGTAAGTCATAAGATAAAATAAGTACTAAGTAAATAAAGGGTATGGTAGTAAAAATATGTGGTTATTACTGGGTACCTTACTGTTAAGAATAACATAGACTCGTTGTTGTTAGTTGTTGTTGTTTTATTGCCCTCTGGCTATACACAGCTTAGAGATAGCTGGTTAAACTGTAAATAAAATGAAAATGCAATATTCAGAATCATAAAACACAAATTTAGACATATGCATATGCAAAATACAAAATACATTAGATTACACATTATGAGGATCTTATGTATCTAAAGACATAATTAAACCGAGTTGTAGATTTACGGACATTCTGGCTGAATACAGTGAGTAATCTCAATTGAAAACCTGTGCAGGAAAAAACATATTTCACCTTTATGCAAAATGAACGATAGTTTACTTCTTCAAACAACACAACATCCGTTTTCACATTTAAACAGATGTCTAACATTAATTAGAACAACTTACCACGTTGGGCAATGTGATATAGATTCTTAAGTGACAGGTTTAATCATTGTTACATCTGCTTAGCTTGCCTGGCTCTCATACAACTGAAAAACCCCTTGCCCTCTCTTCTCTCACCAGTCAGAAGACACAAAACCGTAAACAAAGAGTGGAGCCCTCTAGAGGAAGGGAATGATGCCAACATCCCGGCCCCGATGACCTCAACATAGGGTCATCCAAGTAAAATTGGTGAACGACTACAGAATAATATGGAAAAAATGCTCTTTAGAGAAAGCAGTTAAACTTGAACACAAGATTAACAACAATTGTAACAGTCTCATGGAAACATAAGCTGAACTACCAGTCCATCAGCTCCAGCATTGACATCAATGACCAATCCAAGGGGTCACTGACTGCAAGGTGTTGATTCATGCAGGACTAGTACAAGATCACCTACTTGATCATTTCTAGAATGCTGGGTCCACTTCTGCCTCTGCTGTAGGCTAGGTAGATACTCCTTTCACCCACCGAGTCCAGAAAATGTCCGCCAAGTACTGAACTTGGCGCCAGCGTCGACGGTACAGGTCCTGCTTCACGAAGTGACCAGGAGGTAAAGAACACTCAGGTCTTAACAGAAACAGATCATTAGGAGTCAGAGGCTGACCATCTCTTGGGTCCTCTGACAGTTTTGTTAGTGGTCGTCCATTCATAATTTTTTCAATGATTTTTTCAAAGAGTGTCATCAATCCTTATTCATCCAAAGTCTGTTGTCCTGTAAGACACATGAGGATTGAGCGCACTGTGCGGATCTGCCTCTCCCATACAAATCCCATGTGTGAGGCTGCAGGGGCATTGAATTTCCATTGCGTTTCTTGTTGGAGCAGATGTTCTTCAATCTTTTGCTGGTTCCATTCATCCAGCGCCTTCTGTAATTCACTACGAGCACCAACAAAATTCGTCCTGTTGTCTGAACGTATCAATTGAGGTGTTCCTCAACGAGCCATGAAACGCTGAAGAGCATTTATGAAAGAATCTGTGTCCAAGCTGTGCGCTACCTCCAAATGAATGGCCCTGGTTGTTAAGCAAGTGAACAACCATACCTCTTCACCTCACTGCGTCCCCTTCTGATGTTAATGGGACCAAAATAATCAACTCCAACATTGGTGAAAGGTGGTTGACTTGGAGTTACACGATCAGCTGGTAGGTAGGCCATGTACTGAGTACTGATTGGAGCTCTGCGCCTTTTGCATGGTATGCACTGTGCTAGGACTCGTTTCACTGTGACGCGTCCTCTGACTATCCATAAGGATTGTCTAATCTCAGAGACGACCCGTTCAGCTCCAGAATGGCCTGTGAGTTTGTGGAAGTGCCATATGATGAGCTCCCTTACATGATGCTTCTGTGGCAAGATCACTGGTGTTTCACTGCTTCAGGTATCGGAGCATTGGTGATTCTGCCTCCAACTCGAAGTAGTCCATCACTGAGGCGTACTGGTGTTAACTTTCTCAAGTAATCCACCCTCAGTGGATTGGTGATCTGGGAGCGTTGAACATAGTCAATGATGGAAGTCTCTGTCCGCTTCAGGTCATTGAGCATTATAGGTGCACATAGTTTGGTTTTTGTCTTCTTCAAAAGAATATCTTTTGCTCGTAAGATCAATGCAATAGCTCGCTTGAGTCTGCACCAAGATGAATACCTCTGGACGAAACAATCAACTGCTGGCAGACTGGTGACTTTGGATGAGATTGTGTATGTCTGACTTGATTTCTTTACCTCTGCTTCTGGAGGTAAGCTTCCTAGCTCAGGTTGGAGAGGCCAAAACTCTTCCTTCTGCCAAAGGAAAGCAGGACCTTTAAGCCAGCGCTCACTGCTTGCAAGTTTTTCAGCTGATAATTCCCTAGAAACATCATCTGCGGGGTTATGTTCTGTGCAGACATACTTCCATTGTGAGGCTGCTGAGACATCACAGATCTGTGAGATTCTATTTGCGACAAAGGTTTGATACCTTTTATCTTCGTTTCTGATGTAATGCAGCACAATGGTGCTATCAGTCCAGAAGACAGAATCCAGCAGGTGTAGCTCGAAGCTTTGGTGGATTGTCTGGTCGAGCTGCACTGCTACCACGGCAGCCGCCAATTCTAGTCTTGGAATGGTGGTTGTTTTGATTGGAGCCAGCCTGTTCCTGGACATGATGATGTTACAGTAGATGTTATCTCGGCTAACAAGCCTGAGATATTTGACTGCACCGTATCCCAACTCTGACGCATCGCTGAAGTGATGGAGCTGCATGGTGACTGAAGGCACAGTATAGACTGTTGGTCTGAGACATCGAGGAACTTGTAGCTTGCACAGCCTTGGCAGTGCCCCATTGCTCTGCGATCTCTCTTGGAATGGTCTCATCCCAGCCTAGCTTAATGCGACACAGTGCTTGGAATAGTGCCTTTCCTCATAGAATGAATGGGCCAACTAAACCCAATGGGTCATAGACTGAGCTTAATGTGCTTCAGATACCTCTCTTGGTGTTGGGTTTGTCTTTAATATTCACACTGAATGTGAGGCAGTAATTTTTTATGTCCCATAACACACCCAGAGCTCTCTCCATTGATGGATCTCCGTCCAGGTCCAATGAAGGTGAGCAATTTGCATGTTCCTGCTCTGGGATAGACTTCAGGACCTCTGCAGAATTGCTTGCCCATTTGGTCAAGTGAAACCCTCCTTGCTTGCGCAGGTCGGTCAGCTGCGCTGCTAGATGGATAGCTTGCTGAGGTGAGTCACATAATTTCAGACAATCATCCACGTAGAAGTTTCTTTCAACAGTGCAGATGGTGTCTGCATCATACAGATGTGCATGATCAGATGCACATTTCCTTAAGGCAAAACTTGCTGCACATGGAGACCACACTCCACCAAAGAGGTGAGATGTCATACGGTAGGTAAGTACCTCATTATTTTGATCATGGTCTTCCCACCACAGGAACTGCAGGACGTCTCTGTGGTTTGGTGTTACATAAATCTGGTTGAACATGGCTTCGATTTCTGCCATCATAGCAACAGGACCTTGTCTGAATCGAATTAACACAGTTATTAGTTTGTTCGTTAGGTCTGGTCCCTGATGAAAAACATCATTGAGCGATACTCCGTCTTACTTAGCTGCACAGTCAAAGACGACCCGTATCTTTCCTGGCTTGCGAGGGTGAACCACTGGATGATGCGGTAGGTACCATACCTTGCCATCATTGCGGTCAGGCAGTGAAGTAGGGACTGCTTCCGCGTAGCCATTGTTGATAGTCGACTTCATTGCTTCCACATACTTCATTTGCAAGTCTGCGTTTTTTGTCAGTCTACGCTCCAGGAGTCGTAGTCTGTGTGCTGCTAAGTTGAAATTGTTTGGTAGTGCCACTGCCTTGTTCTTAAAAGGTATGTCTAAGATGTAGTGTGAGCCATCTTTAGAGACTGAATTCTCCCACTGTTTAATCACTTTATAGTCGTTGACTTACAGATTGTCCCTTTGGGTGGAGTCATCAAGTTTCCAAAACCTTTCTACCTGCATTTGCAGACTGTGATCTGACTTGAGGAAATAGGCCTTGACCTTATTGCCACTTTGTTTGTAATCAATCGGCCCATTTATGGCCCAACCAAGCACTGTTCTTGTGGCGTATGGATCATTATCGCCACCTACACGATATTCTTCAACTCTGAGAAGGCGTGGGGCATCCTGACCAATAACAAGGTGCACATCATCTGAGTTGACACTGGGAATAGGGATATCTGCTAAGTGATCCCATCTGGCAACCTCATCAGGTGTGGCAAGGCAACTGAGACCTACGTTTAACTTCTTTAGTGTTCTCACACCATTGAGTGTAGACATGTTGCCATCATGCAGAGAGTCTATCTCAAGGTTCACACTGCAAGTAAATATGCCTTCTTGGCTACCTCCTACCGTATCAAGATCCAGCCTTGCAGGTTTGCCTTTGACCTTGAGTTTCCTTGTGAGTTCTTCTGACACTAAACTTGTGTTGGCTCCAGGATCAAGTAATGCGTATGTGACAGAACTGATGTTGCTAGCCTTGCCTCTAACAACCACAGGAATAATAGGTAAGCAAACTTTACCATCCCCAGCACCAGCAAATCCACAAGTAACATTAGGTGATTGAGTAGGTTGTATTTGTTGAGTCGTTTTATTGTCACCAGTGGCATTTTGACTTGCTGCTGCATTTTGCTTGTTAGTATGGTTTGGGTGTAGCCATTTGTTATGTTTCTGTCCACAGCCAGGAACGTTGCATACCCAATTGCGTATGCATACCTCAGCACTATGTCCCATCATGAAGCAGTTTTGGCACAGGCGTTTCTCCTGAACAAACGTGAGACGTTCTGACACAGTCAGTGATCGGAAAGCTGGGCACTGGTTCAAGAAGTGGGGCTCTGAACACTTCAGACATTTTGAATTAGCTGGTCTTCTGGTAGGTGTAGACTTGCTCTCTTGAACTGCAGCTGCCTTAACATTTGCAGAGTAATTTGGACGAGGTTTCTTTGAGCTTTTGGTGGGCAACATAACGTTGCTTGGTTTCTCCTGCTTCTTATAACTCACTATCCCACCAAAAACTGGGTCAGATCTCTTCTCAGCCTCTTCAACAAAGCTGACAACATCCTCAAGTTTAGGTAGACGTCCTGCCTTAGTGATTTTGTAGTTTATATTTAACCACTTGGACCTGAGATCTGGTGGTAGTTTGCTGATGATCTCAACTAATGTGCGGCGACCACTGAGCTCCTCCTCACACTTCATGGCAGAAAGTGTATCCTTGCAGCCTCTCAGCTGGTCCGCAAAATCTCTCAGTTGCACATTGTCTCATCTCTTTAAAGTTCAAAACCTTCTCAACCCAAGCCTGGGAGATGGTATGAGGATTTCCAAATCTTGTTCTTAGTCATTCGAGTGCTTCCTTGAAGCCTGCACTGGGATTGGGATTGTATAAGCAGTGACTAATAGCATCTTGAGCTTTTCCTTCAGTGTACTGGTGTAAACGAGTTAGCTTCTCTTCTGCAGCAACAGACTCTTTGTCCACCATCGTGGTGAAAAGCCTCATTAATTTCCAGTACTGAAGGGGGTCACCATTGAACTTAATCAGATCAATTGGTGGGAGCCTCAGTGAGTCTACTTGGGCTTGATACTGCTGCCTTGAGAATTCAAGCAGTTGTGAGATTGAATCTTCTGCTATTGGTGACAGTGATGGTTGTGTTATCAATGGGCTCTTGCCAGCCTTAGGTGTAGAATAAAGATCAGTTGTTGCAGTTTGTATCCTTTGTTGATTGTGTAACATCTGTGCATCTAGTTCAGCCTTCTGATGCATTCGCTGGAGTTCCAGTTCAAGCTCCTCTTTGTTGCGTTTAAGTAACAGTTCAAAGTTTTCTTGTTCCTTCTTTCGTAAGGCACGTAGGTTTTCTAGCTCAGCTGACACGGAGTTATCATCATCTGTGCCATCTGGAGCTTCTTCAACTGGATCATTTTGATTTATGTTGTCTAGTTCATCAGCATTTAGCTGATCATCAACCTCACCAGAGGTGTTCACTTCTTGCAGCCAGGCTAGAGCGTTGTGACGCACATCGTGAACGCTCATCAAGATGACCTTCTCATAGGCTTCTGACACTTCTTTGTCAGTTTCATCAGTGAGCCTATCATGATAAAGTCTGTGTGCTTCCTGGAGTTGAGTGACAGCTAGGTCAAGGCTCTCCAGTACTTCCCTCAACCCATTCGGGCTCATTTTCTCTGATTTTCACATTAGCAGCTGTTATCATCCTAGTTACAGCTGCTTTAGCTTGTCCTCGCCGCCTCCTCAGCGTCACGAGGTCGACTTCTCCCCCAGACTTGTCTGGGTTAGACATGTTGCCGGCTTGTTTAACTTTATGTTACGAATAACATAGACTCGTTGTTGTTAGTTGTTGTTGTTTTATTGCCCTCTGGCTATACACAGCTTAGAGATAGCTGGTTAAACTGTAAATAAAATGAAAATGCAATATTCAGAATCATAAAACAAATAAACACAAATTTAGACTCTTCCCTTATAAACCTTTGAATAAGTCACACATAATGCTAAATTACTCACATTCAACTCTGAGCTTCAAATTCAGCATTTAAACACATTACAATCTTCAACATTACATTTTCAGATTGATAAAACCGTCAATAAACTTAACCTTGTAAACATTTAGTTTACCTTTTAAACATATGCAAAATACATTGGATTACACATTATAAGGATCTTATGTATCTAAAGACATAATTAAACCGAGTTGTAGATTTACGGACATTCTGGCTGAATACAGTGAGTAATCTCAATTGAAAACCTGTGCAGGAAAAAACGTATTTCACCGTTATGCAAAATGAACGATAGTTTACTTCTTCAAACAACACAACGTCCGTTTTCACATTTAAACAGATGTCTAACATTAATTAGAACAACTTACCACGTTGGGCAATGTGATTTAGATTCTTAAGTGACAGGTTTAATCATTGTTACATCTGCTTAGCTTGCCTGGCTCTCATACAACTGAAAAACCACTTGCCCTCTCTTCTCTCACCAGTCAGAAGACACAAAACCGTAAACATAGAGTGGAGCCCTCTAGAGGAAGGGAGTGATACCGACATTTACAAACATTTTACAAATAAGGAAGAAGAGCAGAAGATAAACATCCATTTCATCATTTGTCAGCTATGTACATATAATGCCTCATTACATTCAGGACTACAGTCAATTCAAAATAGAAGCTGCATTCCTTATTTATAAAAAAAATACAGTAATAATCACTTGCATAAACTGTCATACGTTTAATTCAATTTTGTAATCTATAATTATGCTGAGAAGTACAATGGATTCAGAAAATATTATTTGTAAAATGTTTGTAAGATACCAGTAATAAACACATATTTCTAGTTTCATATCTTTTACTTAGTACTTATTTTATCTTACAGCTTACTTAACAGGTACTTACACTATACTTACCAAGTAATTAGCAGGCTGCAATTAAAGTGTTACCAATATTTGTTTTTCATTGTGGCACGTTTTCTGCATGTCTGTCTCTTGTGTGTTGCATTTCAATGAGATGTTTATTTTTGATGTATCTTGCAATGGAAAGCAATACAGTCGTGTACTTGTAACGGTCACTTTAAGAGACTTTGGGTTAATTGCTTGCGCACTGCAATGTAGGGGGGAGGGAGAGTTAAGAGAAACACAAAAAGAAGCACTGGGTTGTAGCCTCTTTTGCTTTGCCTTCTGGAGATATTCTGGATTGTACAGAATGTAATGATGTGTGGGTGCTCCTAATTAATGGCCCAATTAATGGTCTCCCTCACATCACACTGGATGTCTCCTGTCTCTAGGGCTGAGCAACTAGATATCGACTGTTCATAACTCCCTCCATGAGAGCATCCGACCGTCCACGCTGTTCATTATACACTGATTACATTTCAAGGTGATTGTATTCGATTCTGATACTAATTCGGCATGTAATATTGTATGATTATAATCTCAAACATAAAGTGTACCTTTTGTTGGTTGTACTCTAACCATTACAACCCCAGACCAATAGAAAACCAATTTTTACCAATATCAATATCCAACTACAAATTGTGCTAATTGGGCTAAATTTAGCAGGCACTACTACTGGCTCTTGTTAATCAAAAACCTGATTATAACACTCTTGTCAACAAAGTTTCAGTTCCACCAACACAAAGTGTAACTCTAACCATTACCACAACACAGCAGCTACAGAAAAGCACTTGATACTAGAATCGATGTCTAATGCTAAAAAGTTTCCTAATCAGACTAAAATTTGCAGCTGCAAACCCTGGCATACTGCTCAGTAACTCTCAAAACTTGATTTTGTCAGCAAATCTGATCACAATCTAACACACCAAGAAAGTACAACAACATTATTACATTCATTCATTCATTCATTCATTATCTGTAACCACTTTTCCAGTTCAGGGTCGCGGTGGGTCCAGAGCCTACCTGGAATCACTGGGCACAAGGCAGAAACACACCCTGTAGGGGGCACCAGTCCTTCACAGGTAGACACACACTCATACATTCACATCTATGGACACTTTTGAGTTACCAATCCAACTACCAATGTGTGCTTTTAGACTGTGGGAGGAAACCGAAGGACCCAGAGGAAACCCACGTGGACACAAGGAGAACACATCAAACTCCAAGGTCCCTGGAGCTGTGTGACTGCGACACTACCTGCTGCACCACTAAGGCCCCCATGTTATTACAAATTAATTCTAATATCACAAGGCATCTGTCCTGTGACCTCATGTCTTTCTCCTTGTTTCCATCAACAAACTCTGCCATAAGGTCTCTACCAGGAAAACCATGCTAAATTCTTCTCTGTGAGGTGTGCGCTGTAAAGCATTAGATAGTTCTCATGAGAGTTATCTGCTTTGTGATTTTGAAGTTGCATAATCCATCGCCCTGGAGAGTATAGACAGAGGCACTATTTTGCCTATTACGGGTCAGAGAAGCATGACAATCATTTTGAAACTCTGTATTTTATATACTACCTAGTGATAATTTAATACTACCCAGTGTTCCTTTAAATTTATGTTTTTTTGTATGGTTTGTTTGTGTGTATATAATCATATAGTTGTTTAATAAATGAAAATATGCATAATTTGCATTTGTTCTGGTGCATTTAGGATCAGTTGGTGCAAAAAGAATGTTTTGTATTTTGTACAAACCAAAATGTGTAATACAATGCAGATTCAAGTCTTAAGTAATCAGTTGAAGTTAAAAGAACACCAGATATTTCTGTGAAATTATTCAAAGTTGGAATTAATTTGTTGACATTTGGAGTAATTACCTGAACTTTACTCTAGATTTTTATAACATTTTAAACAGGCTATTTAGAGATGTCCCATAAGACTTTGCACAGCATTGTAATAAACAGGTCAATGTGATCTGTGTTGTGTGTCTGTTTGTTAGAAAGAAATAGAAACAAAAAGAGCAGATCATCTATGATGACATCATCTGACACTGTGCCCCCATGATGCCGTGATGTCAGTGTAAATTATAAAAGTCATAGTACTCAGTATCTCTATTCAGAGTTAGAATGGATCAAAAGATGCCTGATCTTTATTGACTTCACACTGAAATTGCTTTTAAATTATACACTTAGCACTTTATACTGTAACTGTGACTGTGATTATAAAAGATCCACTTCACAATATTGTAGTAAGTATTATTCTATACAGTGTTGATCTTTGTATCTGAAAGCAGTCAATGGCAGGCACTAACGACAGCGCAAATGCTTTAATTTCTATTTTCATTAAACTAGAAACGGAAGGTTGGGCTATAACAAAGCTTGTGGTAGTAATACTGTTAACTGTGTTTTCCATATATGTGAACTGTATTATGTTGTTCTCTCTTAGAAGTAAACCTGCCTTCAAAGTATCTCCACGCTATATTCTCTTTGCCCACATGCTTTATAATGACTCAATTCATCTTAGTCTTACTACTTTGATGTATGCCATGGCCCTGGCATTCATCAAGCCGGCTAAAGCCGTGTGTTCATTGATTATGTTTCTGTCTGTTACAACATTTCTCAATGCACCTTTAAACCTGGCTCTAATGTCACTGGAGCGTTATGTGGCCATATGCTATCCTCTAAGACATGCTGAAATAGCCACCCATAAAAGGACATTTATTGGCATTGTTTTAATTTGGTTTTTTGGCTCTGTAAACATTTTGAGTGACATACTTTTTGCTGCTGTGGAGGACCCTAACTTTTTTTACATGCAGATGTTTTGTACTCGTGAGCAGATTTTTATAAAACAGTGGCAGCTTGATGTGTACAATGCGTATAATGTGTTGTACTTTGTGACAGTGACACTGATCATTGTCTTCACCTACATCAGGATTTTAATCACAGCCAGATCTGTGTCCTCTAAAAAGGATTCAGCTAAGAAAGCCCACAGGACTGTGCTGCTGCACCTCATTCAGCTGGGACTGTGTCTCTCCTCTTTTGTATATGGTTCTATAGAGAGAGCTCTTTATACATTGACTAGTAATAATATTGTTCTCTTTACACACCTGCGATATCTGAACTTTGTCATAGTTCTGATCCTGCCACGTTGCCTCAGCCCTCTCATCTATGGGCTTAGAGATGATGCTGTAAGTCCATTATTTAAATACTATTTTTGTTATGGCACTAGGAGGACAGCTGAGAAAGGAGAAAACCTGTGACAGCAAGTAATAGAAGCTTCTTTCATTCTACACCTGCACCAAACTACATCTGAAAAAATTGAATATGAACCATTTTTTCTGCTGCCTGGGCACACGTTTTAGGTTTTAGTTTAGAATAATGGTCCCCAAACCCAGTTCCCAATATACATATAAAATCCTCAAGTAATTTAATACACAGAGAACATGTTAAATAACAAGGCAGGGGGCAAGGTTCAGGTGTGTTATGATAATTAATGCTCTTTATCCCATATATTTAGACTGCCACTTTAATATCAGGTTTAATGCATGTGTTGGGGCAGCACGCTGGCACAGCAGGTAGTCTAAATGTATATGTTAAAGTGCATAGTATCACTGTTACACAGCTCCATGGACCTGGACTTGGGGTTGTAGGTTTGAACCCTGCTCTGGGTGAGTCTGTGAGTTTGGGGTGCTAACCCTGTTAACCCATTGTTAACCCTTCTAACACTATGCTTAATTACCATGTTGGGTTAGAGTAATTGCAACGCTTACAAATGCTAAATGAACTAATTCTATAAAACAAATTATTAGTTATTTTCATGTTGATTTGTCAAGCAACAATGCCATGCTAAAAAAGCACAGCTGTGTCTCAAATGTGACATATGAAAACATAAACAACAAAAAAATGTTGGTAAAGTATTTATTTCTTTGGTTTGGGTGTGTTTGTTATTTGTTCACTTATTCATTCATTCCTTCATTTTCCCTAAGAACTTCATCCAGACCAGGGTCACAGTAGGATTAGAGCCTAACTATCTTGAGGCATAAGGCCATGCCAGGGTTTTTATGTTTAATGATGTGTAAATAAAAGCTCTGCTTGCACTAATGTTTAGCCTGCATGCCTGTATGTCTCTGCCTCTGTGTGTGTGTGTGTGTGTGCCAACTCTGGGTTGTAACTATCTTCCCCGGTAGTGTGTCTCAGATTCTCCCTAGGATGCCACAATATTGAGGGAGTATACGGAAGCACACTTGAGTTGCCAGTATGACCAAGAGAAAAAAGATAATTTCATGCATTTGGACACAGCTTTATATGGGGTTCTCCTCCACCTATTTCACTCTGCCTTGAGAGCAGACAAACATTCACAGTAATGACTAAGCCAAGTTCCAGCTGAATACATTTTTGTTTTTGTGTGGACGGAACCCAAAACCTTGTTTTTATAAAAATATCCACATCCAAGTTTACTGGGTCTAAGAGTGGAACCACAAGACGCCATGCAGCTTGAGGTGACAGTGTGGGGCTAGGCTTGTGTTGCTGATGTCAGGGAACGCGAAGGGCGGACTGATGGAGGCAGACGCACACGATAAAACACAGATACTTTATTAACGAAAGAATATAACAAAACAAACACAAACAGACTTGACTCGGAGTAGGAAAGAAATAACACGACATGACTAGGAACGAGAAAGAATCAACACGACATGACTTTGAAAGAGAAAAGACACAAAACGAATGACTGATACACAGAAGTGACACCAGTGAGCTTAAATACATGTATAGCTGAGACACACCTGAAACAGATAACGAGGACGGCGGACAAGGAGGCGGAACAAAGGCGAGACATGGGCGGAGACAAGGACAACAACAAACAGAGCCATGTGCTGAGAGAGCACATGGCAGGGAAAACAGACATGACAGAACAAGTACGTAACAGATGCCCCCTCCTGAACGCGCAACTCCCGGGGCGCATACACCTAGATCCCCCAGGAGGAGAGAGCACGGAAAACAAGACAGACTACGACAAGACAAAGAACCATCTGGAGACAGGACTCAAGACAAGACAAGAACAGACACAGGAACAGGGGACACGACAGGACCGGAAATAGGAGACTGTACTCGGGACAGGACAGGAGACTGACAAAGGGTAGCGACAGCAGACTAAACAAGAGACTGGACAGGTAGCTTACAAAATGAACCAGGAGACGGGACTAGGGACTGGAACGGACTAGACAGGACGGGAGTGGAAACACAAGACTTGACAGGAGACTGGGGTTGCACATTAGACAGGAACTGTGACAAAACTGGGGACTGAACAGGTTTAGAGACAGAAGACTGGACAGTGGCAGGTGACAGGATAGGGGACTGGAATGGAGACATGACTGAGGCTTGAGACAGGACGGGTGACTGAACTTGAGACAGGACTGAGGCTGGGTGCTGGGAATGGACAGGAGATGGAACAGGTGATGGAATGTAGAACTGGGAATGGACAGGGGACTGGACTTGATTACAAACTGGGGACTTGAATGGAGACAGGACAGGTGACAGGACTGGGTACTGGGATTGGACATAGGACTGGACAAAGGGTTGAAATGGGGACTGGACTGGATTAACAGGGGACTGGACAGAACTTGGCAGTGGAACAGGGACCAGGACGTTTACGGGGAAAGAAATGAACACAGTGACAGGGACAGGAACAGAGACAAAGGCAGACACAGGTACAGGGACGAGGACAGAGACCGTAACTAAGACATGAACAGACATGGGAACCAAAACAACTGGGACTGGCAAAAGTCTGTGGGGAAGTCTGAGGAACGAGCCTGGGCACAGTTCTGGGGACTTCGGGGCCGACCTACAGACACGACCTGATGTGGCCGGAGCCTCAGTCACGGGTGCAGAAGCGACCGGAGCCACAGTCATGGGTGCAGAAGCGGCTGGAGCCACAGTCACGGGTGCAGATGCGGCTGGTGCCACAGTCACAGGTGCAGAAGCGGCCGGAGCCACAGTCACAGGTGCAGAAGTGGCCGGGGCCACAGTCACAATCAAGCATACTTTTCTTCATATTTACTCACACAAATTTATTCTATGTACTAGACCCATCAAGGCAATAACACAATATTTGATTAACTATACTCTTCTTGGGCAGCACGGTGGTGCAGCAGGAGGTGTCGAAGCCACGCAGCTCCAGAGTCTCTGGGTTCAAGCCCCGCTCCGGGTGACTGTCTGTGAGGAGTTTGGTGTGTTCTCACTGAGTCCAGGTGAGTTCCCTGTGGGTGCTCCGGTTTCCTCCACAAAGTCCAAAAACACATGTTGGTAGGTGGATTGGCTACTCATCAGTGTCCCTAGGTGTGAGTGAATATGCAAGTGTGTGTTGCCCTGCGAAAGGTGTATTCCTGCCTTGCGCCCAGTGATTCCGGGTAGGCTCCAGACCCACCCCGACCCTGAACTGGATAAGCAGTTACAGATAATTAAATGAATTAAAATAATCATTAAAATTTATTATGCTAAAACTATGTAAAATGGAGTCATTTTTTTCATTTAATTAAAGCGGAAATGGAAGGTGGGATTATAACAAAGCTTGTAGTAGCAATACTGTTGACTGTGTTGTTCACTCTTAGGAGTAAACCTGTTTTCAAAGTATCTCCACGCTATATTCTCTTTGCCCACATGCTTTATAATGACTCAATTCATCTTAATCTTACTACTTTGATGTATGCCCTTGTCCTGGCGTTCATCAAGCTGGCTAAAGCTATGTGTTCATTGATTATGTTTCTGTCTGTTACAACATTTCTCAATGCACCTTTAAACCTGGATCTAATGTCACTGGAGCGTTATGTGGCCATATGCTATCCTCTAAGACATGCTGAAATAGCCACCCAGAAAAGGACATATATTGCCATTGTTTTAATTTGGTTTTTTTTCTCTGTAAACATTTTGAGTGACATACTTTTTGCAGCTGTGGAGGACCCTAACTTTTTGTATATGCAGATGTTTTGTTCTTGTGAGCAGATCTTTATAAAGAAGTGGCAACTTGATGTGTACAATGCGTATAATGTGTTGTACTTTGTGACAGTGACACTGATCATTGTCTTCACCTACATCAGGATTTTAATCACAGCCAGATCTGTGTTCTCTAAAAAGCTAAGCTAAGAAAGCCCACAGGACTGTGCTGCTGCACCTCAATCAGCTGGGTCTGTGTCTCTTCTTTTTCATATATGGGTCTATAGAGAGAGCCCTTTATACATTGACTAGTAATAATATTGTTCTCTTTACACACCTGCGATATCTGAACTCTGTCATTGTTCTGATCCTGCCCCGCTGCCTCAGCCCTCTCATCTATGGGCTTAGAGATGATGCTGTAAGTCCACTATTCAAACACACATTTTGTCATGGCTCTATGAGGACAGCTCTAAAAGTAGAAAACTTGTGACAAGTAATAGAAATTTTTTCTTCTTCCACCTGCAGAGAACTGCATCTGACAAAAATGCATTTTGACTAAATGTTCTCTCCTCCAATCTAGGGCCTTAGAGGCAAGGTTATATAACACATGTTTATACAAATTTATCCATCCATCCATCCATTATCCACCGCTTATCTGGGTCCGGGTCGCGGGGGAAGCAGTCGGAGCAAAGAAACCCAGACCTCCCTCTCCCCAGCCACCGACGCCAGCTCCTCCGGGGGTATACCGAGGCGTTCCCAGGCCAGTCGAGACATATAGTCTCTCCAGCGTGTTCTTGGTCTGCCCCGGTGCCTCCTCCCCGTTGGACATGCCCGGAACACCTCTCCAGGAAGGCGTCCAGGAGGCATCCGAACCAGATGCCCGAACCACCTCAACTGGCTCCTCTCGACATGGAGGAGCAGCGGCTCCACTCCGAGTCTCTCCCGGATGTCCGAGCTCCTAACCCTGTCTCTAAGGGAGAGTCCAGACATCCTGCGGAGAAAACTCATTTCAGCCACTTGTACCCGCGATCTCGTTCTTTCGGTCACTACCCAAAGCTCGTGACCATAGGTGAGGGTTGGGACGTAGATTGACCGGTAAATCGAGAGCTTTGCTTTTCTGCTCAGCTCTTTCTTCACCACAACGGACCGGTACAGAGCCCGCATTACTGCTGACGCTGCACCGATCCGCCTGTCAATCTCCCGCTCCATCTTTCCCTCACTCGTGAACAAGACCCCGAGGTATTTAAACTCCTCCACTTGAGGCAGGATCTCACTTCCAACCTGGAGAGAGCACTCCACCCTTTTCCGACTGAGTACCATGGACTCGGACTTAGAGGTACTGATCCTCATCCCTACCGCTTCACACTCGGCTGCAAACTGGTTCAGCAAGAACTGGAGGTCCCGGCTCGATGAAGCCAACAAGACCACATCATCTGCAAAAAGCAGACATGGGATCCTGAGACCACCAAACCGGACACCCTCCGCCACTTGGCTATGCCAAGAAATTCTGTCCATAAAAATTGTGAACAGAACCAGTGACAATGGGCAGCCCTGACGGAGTCCAACTCCGACTGGAAACCAGTCGGACTTACTGCCAGCCATACGAACCAGACTCCTGCTCTGTTTGTACAGCGACTGGATAGCTCGTAACAAAGAGCCCAGTACCCCATACTCCGTGAGCACCCCCCACAGAATACCCCGAGGGACACGGTCGAATGCCTTCTCCAGATCCACAAAACACATGTAGACTGGTTGAGCAAACTCCCATGCACCCTCCAGGATCCTAGCGAGGGTAAAGAGCTGTTCCTGTGTTCCACGACTGGGGCGGAATCCGCATTGTTCCTCCTGGATCCGAGGTTCAACTATCGGTCGGACTCTCTTCTCCAGTACCCCCGCATAGACCTTACCGGGGAGGCTGAGGAGTGTGATCCCCCTATAGTTGGAACACACCCTCCGATCCCCCTTTTTAAAAAGGGGAACCACCACCCCAGTCTGCCAGTCCAGAGGCACTGCCCCCGATGTCCACGCGATGTTGCAAAGACGTGTCAACCAGGACTGCCCCACAACATCCAGAGCCTTGAGGAACCCGGGGTGAACCTCATCCACCCCCGGGGCCCTACCGCCAAGGAGTTTCCCTACCACCTTGGCCACTTCAGCCCCAGTGATAGACGAGCCCCCCCCCGGGGTCCCCAAGCTCTGCTTCCTCTGCGGAAGACGTGCTGGTGGGATTGAGAAGATCCTCGAAGTATTCCTTCCACCATCTGGTGACGTCCCCAGTCGAGGTCAACAGTTCCCCACCCCCACCATATACAGTGTTGGTGGAAAACTGCTTTCCCCTCCTGAGTCGCCTGACGGTTTGCCAGAAACTTCTCGGAGCCGACCGAAAGTCGTTTTCCATGTTCTCACCGAACTCCTCCCACACCCGAGTTTTTGCCTTAGCGACTGCCGAGGCTGCGAGCCGCTTGGCACCTCGGTACCTGTCGGCTGCCTCCGGAGTCCCCTGAGCCAACCATGCTCGATAGGACTCTTTCTTCAGCTTGACAGCCTCCCTCACCCGGGGTGTCCACCACCAAGTGCGGGGATTGCCACCCCGACAGGCACCGACAACCTTGCAGCT
Source organism: Hoplias malabaricus (assembly GCF_029633855.1). NCBI lineage: Eukaryota > Metazoa > Chordata > Actinopteri > Characiformes > Erythrinidae > Hoplias > Hoplias malabaricus. Next base: position 19,254,644 of record NC_089814.1, on the reverse strand, counting down.
ACAGCTCTGTTCAGCCGCCTCAACAATGGAGGTCCGGAACATGGCCCACTCGGACTCAATGTCACCAGCCTCCCCCGGGATGCAGTCGAAGCTCTGCCGGATGTGGGAGTTGAAGATCTTTCTGACAGGTTCCTCTGCCAAACGTTCCCAGCAAACCCTCAACACACGTTTGGGCCTGCCAGGTCTGTCTGGCATCCTCCCCCGCCATCTGATCCAACACACCACAAGGTGGTGATCAGTTGACAGCTCAGCGCCTCTCTTCACCCGAGTGTCCAGAACATATGGCCGCAGGTCAGATGATACGACTATAAAATCGATCATCGAAATGCGGCCTAGGGTGTCCTGATGCCAGGTGTACTTGTGGACACCCTTATGTTCGAACATGGTGTTCGTAATGGACAAACTGTGACGAGCACAGAAATCCAATAACTGAACACCACTCGGGTTCAGATCAGCGGGGCCGTTCCTCCCAATCACGCCCCTCCAGGTCTCACTGTCATTACCCACGTGAGCGTTGAAGTCCCCTAGCAGAACAATGGAGTCCCCAGAATGAGTGTTCTCCAGCACTCCCTCTAGGGTCCCCAAGAAGGCATGGTACTCTGAACTGTTGTTCGGTGCATAAGCACAAACAACAGTCAGAGCCCTTTCCCCAACCCGAAGGCGCAGGGAAATTACCCTCTCGTTCACTGGGGTAAACCCCAATGTACAGGCGCTAAGCCGGGGGGCTATGAGTAAGCCCACACCTGCCTTACGCCTCTCACCCTGGGCAACTCCAGAGTGAAAGAGCATCCAGCCCCTCTCGAGGAGATTGGTTCCAGAGCCCATACTGTGTGTCGAGGTGAGCCCAACTATATCTAGTCGGTACCTCTCAACCTCGCGCACCAGCTCAGGCTCTTTTCCCACCAGAGAGGTTACGTTCCATGTTCCAAAAGCCAGTTTCAGTAACCGAGGATCGGAACGCCAGGGCCCCCGACCCCGACCACCACCCGATCCACAATGCACCAGACCCGGATTACTACCTCTCCCACAGGTGGTGGGCCCATGGGAGAGTGGACCCATGTATCCCCTTCGGGCTAAGCCCGGCCGGACTCCATAGGTGAAAGTCCGGCCACCAGGCGCTCGCCAAGGAGCCCCTCCCCCAGGCCAAATTTATATTTGATATAAATATATTATGCTTTGCAAGTATTGTATACAACAAATATAATGTTATTCATCTTTTCCCCCTTTCGTTCTCACAGTGCCTTTTGTGTACTTTGTGCCTTTGTGCACTTTTTTGGACTATTTTGAATAAGAAAAAAAAATTAATTACGGATGAATTAGAACAAGCAAGAAAAACAGTATGCATAAACTGCAATAGAAACATTTCCCAGGTTCTTTTATTTTGGCCTCTGTCTCTCTCTCCCTCTGCTACGTTAATTGGTAGCCTTGTGCGCGGCTGACGTCACCCGCACAGCTCACTGGTACTTGTAGTTCTCGGCTTGGCTTCTTGGCTCCATTAAAAAAAAAATAAAATAAAAAAACAAAACAGCATGCATGATGCAACACTATGTTTAGTAATGCTGTACTTCAAGTTTATAATTTTATAAGTTTATAAATTTATATATTAGTGCTCTTAGCCACAATGCTAATACAGGGAAGACACTTAGGCCTGCTAGCAACCAGCTAACAACTGAACCGAAAACTTTGTCAATATATATAGTGTATATAGTTCATATATCTCTAATGATCTGGATTTTTTCTCTTTCACTTGCTTGTAAGCATTTTGAATGTCTTTCAACATTAACATTTCTACATAATCATTTCTTTAGCTAGCAGTATCTAAACTCCCGAGTTTTTCTTTACCAACACACCAGTTATATGATTCAGGGTAAATATGATGCAGGGCAAAATAATACTCTTATCTTATAGTTATACCTTTACTAATATATAAGGAATATGAATAAATTATACATTTTGAAAAAAATACTTCAATTACAGTGCGAGCTAACAGAGAGTTGCTGACAATTGATGCCAAAAAGATATTAAACTATCAAGCAAAAATGTCATAATAAAATAAGACAACTCTACCATAAGGGTTCAAGATTATTGTCTAATCTTCCCTTTTAGATCACTACCTACCATGTTCACATGTTTACACAGTGGTTTATGGATAATATGATATCAGGTTAGTGTACATTGGTGGACGACTACTGACGTGCAGACTGACCAAATTAAATGTTTACAGAGAAGGTTATCGACCAATAATGGTAGCTCTACAGTCAGACCGTCCAATCCGAAGATTTTAGGCTACTTCACCACTCCCCCTTCTCACTCAAGCGAACCAAACGGAGTAGGGGAGGGCGGGACTATTTTGTGAAGGAAACTCTTCTCGAAATTCTATGTAAGCTCTAGAAAAACTAAATCCCAGACGTTTGTGAAATTCCACCCGGACATTTTTTTATGTCTAAAAAAGAGGACATGTCCGGGTAAAAGAGGACGTCTGGTCACCCTATATAAAATGGCAGAACCCCAAAGGAGCAGTTTCAGACAGGTTTTATATGACTCAAATGCCAATCAGAAATAAGCAAAGAAAAAAATACATTTTTGGTTGGTTGAACTGGCTTTGAGTTTATGTGGGCAAACTCAGAAATGTTGGCCTCTCCCCAAACCTAGAGCCAGCCCTGAATAGAATTATGATAATTCATGCATATAATTGTGTAATTTTACAGGAAAAGGCAATGTCTTGAAAACTAATATTAAAATAGTAGTCAAAAAGTAATAAGTTCAAAGTGAAATATGAATTTAAAGATTTTTCAGAAATGTGTTCTGTTAAATATGTTAACCCACCTGACACTTACACTTAATTATCATGTTGGATTACAGTAGTTGTAAGAATTACACATAAATGAATGCATTAAGCAAAGTAGCCAGTTATGCTTAACTGTAATGTGTCATAGTCTAAAATAGTTCTCTTTTGTTCCTGTGTTTAGTTCTGTTTTCACTGTCATGTGACTTTCCTGTTGTTTCTAACCACACCCCTCACCTGTGAACCCTAAGTGTTTGAACCCAAAATCGAGTTTATGATATCTTTAATACTAATGCAGAATATATGACTCATCAGATGGCGAATTTGCTGACTTTGTTAGAGATATCTTAAAAGACATTTTCACTAGTCAAAATATAATTGTAGATATCTTAAATTACTGTTCTTATTACGGATTTTAAATGTTTACCTATATAAACCCTCACATATTTGTTTGTCCTTGTCACTCATTTCGTCCCTTTTTGTATTTAATTAATAAATGTTCCATCTTCGCACGTACTTTCCCCATCTTGTCTCCTTTCACCCCCTTGACAAATGTCAAGTGCTTACATTATTGCTTAGTGTTTTTTTTTTTTTTTTTATTGAATGTCTGTGAACATCTGATAATAACATGGCCTTTCTGAGTGCTCAATACAATTAGACTGACCATTATTAAGGTATAAATGAAGAAAGGAGAACTGTGGTCGTCTTCAAACAACAGAAATTATTTTGACAGCATTTTAGAGTAATTTCAGAGGTTTACGTCCAGGGTTGTAAATTTCAATGTTGGGGACAATAAACAGATATAAAAAGATAGAGCAATTCCTAATATAATATCACATTTGTTTTAAGACTACAGGTAGACTACAGGTATATATATACCTGTATATATAAACCCAGGCGAAAGAAAAAGTTTCCTCCAGAAACAAATGTTGGTAGGTGGATTGGGTACTAAAAAGTGTCAACGAGTGTGTGTGTGTGTGTGTGTGTGTGTGTGTCACCCTGCAAAGGACTGGTGCACCCTCCAGATCGTGTTCCTGCCTTGTGCCCGGTGATTCTGGTTAGTCTCTGGACCCAACTTAACCCTCACTTGGATAAGAGGTTACAGACAATTGTAGTGTCATATGATGAATGTGTGTTTTTTGATGAATTTGACTTTCTGAGATTTGATTTTAATACCCAGATTTTAGCTGGTTTGCAGAGACATCTCCAAGCCACATAAGCCAAATGGAATGTGAGATTACCCAGAGCAGAGTCATAAAACCTCACTCCAAGACGGTTTATGACCCAAGGCCCTAGGGTCAAGAGAAGAATCTTTTGGGAGACACTCCTAAGGATCAGTTTATGCTCTGTGTAAAACTGCTTAATTAAGAACTTCTCAAACTATTAAATTAATCCTTAAATCCCATTGGTTTAAAACAGTTTGAAGTTATATATGGGTACAACTGTATGAAATTAATTCCATTTGGAAACTCAAAATGGGTGGAATTAATTTACATATGTTTTAAATCACTTTTTATATGGACTTATGTAGAACCAAGATAGCCACATACTTTGTGTGATATTTGGTTAAGAATTATGTAAAACATGTTTTTTCTTAATGATATTACTTTGTGTTAACATATAATCTTTTATATTGCAAAAGTATGATTCACAATCCTGGGATATTCATTCAACAATCTTGGCAAATCTTTATCTCTAATCTTACTGATGTTCTTAAGATGGCAAAATGCTGATCTAGTAACTGCTTTAATATGACTACTAAAACTGAGATCTGAGTCCATTAATACACCAGGTCACATGGTTTCATTCCTTTTATGGCTCAGGAGTGGTGCTGAATGCTTGCTGGGATAAACAATAGCCTTTCTAGAATTTAGGGTAATTATCATAGAGAAATTCCCTCACATATTAATCTCCCAGTTCCCTCATGTATCGCTGTAATCCATTTCATTATATGAATGTATAATCAATATTCATTATTTGATATTCCAATTAATACACCATTTGTGTGCTAAAACCAATCCTTGGTTATTTGTTTGTGTGTGCACTTTTCTTGTGTCAGGACTGAGTGGACTGACGGAGGCGGACGCACTCCCTAAAACACAGTGACGTTTTTTTAAACAAAAGATAACAAAACAGAGATATGGACAGAGAGACTTTCGACAGAAAGACAATACACAGGGAGCTAAGCAGACTAAACCTGAACATGGAGAGCTAAACAGACTAAACGGTACTGAGACAATGAGAGAAGCAAAAGGAAGAAACAGACTAACAAACAAAGGAAAGAGAAGCGACTCACTGAACAGACAAGATAGACAGACTAGAGAGAGTGAAACGAGGAGTGAGGGACAGACGAGACAATCAGACAATCAGAGAAACATGAAAGGTGAAGAGCAATGACAGACAGACTTGAGCAAAACAACGGTGGAATGTCCGACAAGAGGAATTGAGAGAAGGAAACGTAAATACATAACACAGACAAGAGACACCTGGAACAGATAATGAGGTGGCAGGATTACAAATAACACTGACGAGGAGGAGGAACAAAGGCGGGACTATGGCGGAGACATGAACAATAACAAACAGAGCCATGTGCTCTTGCACGGGGAAAACAGACACGACAGGACAAGGACGTGACATCTTGTATAGAATTATTGCTTCTAGTTCAGATTCAATTTCAGAGCCAAGAACCTACAGCGGGTCAATGAGCATAATTCATTAATAATTAATTCTAGCTAATTCTGCCATACAATATGTAAAGTCATCTAACATGATAACCTACATGTCCAAGCTAAAATTGGACAGGTAAAGATACTACATATTATTTAATGGCTCCCAAACATGGAGCTAAGCAAAATGAATTAAATAATTAATTATTAATCAAATAATAATTAATTATCATTGACTCAGCTATGTAGTATTTATGCCACTGTGATGTGTGCATAATCATTTCCATTACACAATAAATTAATAAATAATTTGCATTTGTTCTGGTGCATTTAGGATCAGTTGGTAAAATAAAATGTTTTGTATTTTGTATAAAGCATAATGTGTAATAAAATGCTGACTCGAGACTTACAGGTGCATTACAATAAATCAGAATATCATCAAAAAGTTATTTATTTCAGTAATTCAATTCAAAAAGTGAAACTTATTATATAGATTCATTACAAACAGAGTGATCTATTTCAAGCATTTGTTTCTTTTAATGTTTATAATTTTGGTTTACAGCCTATGAAAAAAGTAATTATCCCAGAAAATTAGAATAATCAACACAAAACAACTGCAATAGTTTCCCAAGCCTTTAAAATGTTTAATCTAGTTCAGTAGGCTATGAAATCATGGGGGAAGAGTGCTGATTTGACAGATCTCCAGAAGACAATTATTGACACCCTCCTACTGTATCCAAGCATATTAATGAAAAGTTGAGTGGAAGGAAAAAGTGTGGTAGAAAAACGTGCACAAGCAGCAGGTATATCCGCAGCCTTGAAAGAATTGTCAAGAAAGGGTCATTCAAAACATTTGGGGGAGATTCACAAGGGGTGGACTGCTGCTGCAGTCGGTGCTTCAAGCACACATAGACGTATCCAGGATGTGGGCTACAACTGTTGCATTTCTTGTGTCAAGCCACTCATGACCCAAAGACCAGAAGCGTCTTACCTGGGCCAAGGAGTAAAAGGACTGGACTTTTCCTCAGTGTTCAAAGTCAGATGAAAGTAAATTTTGCATTTCATTTGGAAATCAAGGTCCCAGAGTGTGGAAAAAGTGTGGAGAGGCACACAATCCAAGCTGCTTGAGTCTAGTGTGAAGTTTCTACAATCAGTGATGGTTTGGGGAGCCATGTCATCTGCCGGTGTTGGTCCACTGTGTTATATCAAGTCCAAAGTCAGCACAGCCGTCTACCAGGAAGTTTTAGAGCATTTCATGTTTATAATGAATCTCTATAATATAAGTTTCCCTTTTTGAATTAAATTACTGAAATATATTAACTTTTTGATCTTATTCTAATGTATTGAGATGCACCCGTAAGTAATCAATTCAAGTGAAAAACACCAAATATTTTTTGTAAAATTCTTTAAAGTTGGAATTAATTTGTTGATATTTGGAGTAATTACCTGAACTCTACTCTAAAAGGTTTTTGAATGTTCATCCTAAACAGGCTATTTAGATATCACCTAAGCCTTTGCACAGCAGTGTTTAACAAACAGGACAATGTGATCTGTCTTGTGTGTGAGACTAAAATAGAGACAAATAATGCAGGTAATTTCTGATGACATCACTGTGCCTTCTTGATGCTATGATGTCACTGTAAATGATAAAAGTCACAGTACACATTACCTCTATTCATAGCTTGAAGGAATCAAAAGATGCCTGATCTTCTTTAGCTTATGAAAAATTTAAAAATTGATTATTGTTTTTATTGGCTATACAAAATTTTTTTTGCCTTCACATTAAAGTGCTTTTAAATTATACACTTAACACTTTATATTGTAACTCTGACAGTGATTTTAAAAGATCCACTTCAAAATATTGTAGTAAGTATTATTCTATAGTGTTTGATTTTTGTATCTGAAATCAATCAATGGCAGGCACTAATGACAGCACTGCAAATGCTTTTATTTCTATTTTCTTTAAACTAGAAACAGAAGGTGGGGCTATAACAAAGCTTGTGGTAGTAATACTGTTGACTGTGTTTTCCATATATGTGAACTGTAATATGCTGTTAGCTCTTAGGAGTAAACCTGTTTTCAAAGTATCTCCACGCTATATTCTCTTTGCCCACATGCTTTATAATGACTCAATTCATCTTAGTCTTACTACTTTGATGTATGCTCTTCTCCTGGCGTTCATCAAGCTGGCTAAAGCTATGTGTTCATTGATTATGTTTCTGTCTGTTACAACATTTCTCAATGCACCTTTAAACCTGGCTCTAATGTCACTGGAGCGTTATGTGGCCATATGCTATCCTCTAAGACATGCTGAAATAGCCACCCAGAAAAGGACATATATTGCCATTGTTTTAATTTGGTTTTTTGGCTCTGTAAACATTTTGAGTGACATACTTTTTGCAGCTGTGGAGGACCCTAACTTTTTGTACATGCAGATGTTTTGTTCTCGTGAGCAGATCTTTATAAAGAAGTGGCAGCTTGATGTGTACAATGCGTATAATGTGTTGTACTTTGTGACAGTGACACTGATCATTGTCTTCACCTACATCAGGATTTTAATCACAGCCAGATCTGTGTCCTCTAAAAAGGACTCAGCTAAGAAAGCCCAGAGGACTGTGCTGCTGCATCTCATTCAGCTGGGTCTGTGTCTCTCCTCTTTCATATATGGGTCTATAGAGAGAGCACTTTATACAATGACTGGTAGTAATGCTGTTCTCTTTAATCACCTGCGATATCTGAACTTTGTCATAGTTCTGATCCTGCCCCGCTGCCTCAGCCCTCTCATCTATGGGCTTAGAGATGATGCTGTAAGGCCAATATTCAAACATACATTTTGTCATGGCACTAGGAGGACAGCTCACAAAGTAGAAAACTTGTGACAATTAATAGAAACATTTTTCTTCTTCCACCTGCAGAGAACTGCATCTGCGAAAAAAATGCATTTTGACTAAATGTTCTCTGCTGCCTGAGCCCTAGAATATAGGACCTGTTTACATAAAAATCATTTTTGATATAAAAATATTATGTTTTTCAAGTCATGTTGCATAACACAAATATAATGGAATTCATGAAGGTTTTTTGTGTTTTTGTTTTAAAAAACAAATTATATTAAAATTGCAGTCAAAATCTATCTGTTAAAGTGAGGTTAGTTCAAAGACAAATATTAACTTTAAGATTTTGATTGTTAACCCACCTGACACTATGCCTAATTACCCTGTTAGGTTACAGTGCTTAAAATGAAAAATTACTAATTATTACAAATGATAAATTAACTTATTTAACACATCAAAATCCAGTTGTGTTAAACTGAAATGTTTTGAGAATGTAACCATAAATCAGTGTTTGATTATCAAAAGCAGATAAATTTTGCAAAATTTTGACTTGTGCTACCATAGGGTAATCTGATAATACAATGGTCTTTCTGAGTGCTCAACACAATCAGACTGAACATTATCAAGCAATAAAGCAGGCAAGGGAAACTGTGGCCTCATTGGGTTTTCTTAATGGGAAACCATCACAAAGATAATTTCAGTATGAATTTGCACTGTGTTTCTATAACAGCAGAAGAAATATTTCAATTTTTAAAAATATATATATTGCCTAAAATATGCTTACCTGAAAACTCTTATAATGGCATGCTGGGAGCAAACGTCCAGCTGAGTAAACTTGCAGCCTCAATTAGGAAGACTGACTAAGAATGTAGCCAAGACAACACACAGTCAAATTTTACTATGTGGGGCTAGACTTGTGTTGCTGAAGTATTTAACTAGAGTTGGATGTGTCTGAGGAGGGAGAATGATTTTAAGATAAAATCAAAAACCTGATGATTAAGACAAGACCTAGACCATTTTTTCAGTTTGTTTGCTTTTGTCTTAAGCATGTGTAAATAAAGGTTAATTTTTTACTTTTAAAATGTTATGTGTTCCTTACCTTCCTGTCTAGTGTGGGAAATCACCCTTTACATTGTTCATGATAAGATTTTAAGCCATGTGTCCCATCCCCTTCCCATGCCAATGCAACGCTACCACTACAAGGTGGTGTAACTTAATAGTTGTGTCTTCCCATATGGACATTTTTTTTTTATAAAAAACAGATATGATTCTTATGTGTGTTTACCTCAGTCATATAAGTTTAATATATGACACTAAAAACATGTATACAATCCATATTAAATTAATGTATTATCAGACACATATATGAACAACATACATGAACAATTTATATGAATTTAATATAGATTGTCCATATATGTCATACAAATATGAACAATTTATATTAAATTCATATGTTGTTACAAAAGATCTTAGAAAATTTCATAAAGGATGAACATAAAGAAATCTAGCCCGGTTGTAGCATGTGTCTTCCTTGGCTACACTGTAAGAGTCACTCTGAAAATACCACAAGTACACAACCTTTAAGATTTTCATTTTAAACTATGTAATATAGAAGTGAACATCAAAATGATAATGTATAAACAAATATAATAGTGTGTATAATAGTGTGTATTTAAACTTGATTTTGGATATCAGAGGCTATTCGTCTTTATTTTTTTAATTTGCATTAGAATCATCAGTGGCGGAAAATTTTGGCACGCCCAACATTCATTCATTCATTCTTTGTAAGTGCTTACCCAATTCAGGGTCATGGTGGGTCACCATGTCTTCACCAGTCTTTCACAGGGAAACACACGCAATCATTTACACCTACGGACACTTTTGAGTCGTGAATCCACCTACCAATGTGTGTTTTTGGACCATGGGAGGAAACCCACGCAGACACGGGGAGAACACACCTAACTTCTCACAGACACCGTACTGCCCCATGCGCAAATTAATAGCTTTGCATAGCATTTTCTTAAATGCCTGAGACTTTTTCCACAGTAGTGTATATATTATGATATTATCTAACTAGCTAGCTATATGCTAAATAATAATAATATGTGATACCAAATACCCTTATACATTGATGTATGAAATTGAAACCTCACTGATGGCTTTTAAGAGGCATCTTTTGATAAACACATGAAATATAACATCTTTAAAAAAATTATTTTTATTTAAAATAAATCTGGTGTTGATACATTACCACGCTGAAATACAGCACTATTGGCTGTCTCACCTCGTTACTTTGAGTTTAATTGGTTAATCTGATTGTCATTCTGGAAACTCAGAATCACAACTCTCAGCCATTAGGTTTGAAAAGTCCCACTGTTTGCTTGTTTCTATCGCTGCACATTCGCTCTGTCTAAATGTCTATTACCTGGAATATTTCGTACCTCTCCGTCAAATTCTTACTTTACACGAACTGTACGATGTTACAAGAGGAAAAACCTTGGAATATGGACAAAAATACGATTCAGTGGGGATTTTTTAGACAAGTGGAAAAGTCAAGAAAAGACTTTCTATGGAGTCAAAAAAGGGTCAAAATATTTTGAGCTTGTAAAACAATACTCAAAAATGTACAGAATTTTTAACTGTGTTTAAGCAACTACATACACATACAATTAAAATCCACAAATGTATAGGAATGCACCAATTTAAAACAACAACAGCAGCAATAATAATAATTTAAATTCACAAATGTGAAGATGTATAGAAATAATTATTAAATGTGTTAAAAATATTGGCATTTGTAAATCAAATGTCGTGAGTACTTCTTAAATGGCTTAAAATGTGCAAGAGCAAACATTTCTGAGGTTCCAGATGTGACAGTGGGAGTTTATGAATGTGGTGGAAAAAAATCCATACATTTCTCCGCTGTTCTCAAGCTCAGCACGACGGCTCTGAACTCATTTACACAGTATTATACCTAACTCTGGTCTGACCCCACGGTAAACAAAGGATAAATGACCCTGTCATGACTCTAATCTTTGGCTTTGACACTGTGAACCGCAGAGGTTCACTGGAAAGAATGAAGTTTTCAACAATCAGGAATAAGAGTTCTTTTGGTGGAAAAGCTATGTGGGTGATAGCAACAAATCAGTGTCCTGATTGGTTAAACAAACCTCGTGATGTTAAAGCTTTCCTATTGGTCCACACGCAGCAGGGAAGGTGAATGTATGTATTTTTCTGTCTTTAAGTTATGTAACCCATATTAAAAATATTTTTATTTCAATATAGTTAGAGTGAAGCCATGGGTTAATGAGGAAACAGCCATAAAATTGTTATAAAAGCTGCAGGAGTGTAATTATGCATATTTAACATGTAGTAAGTAAACACCAGTGTATTTTGTATTCTACTTCTTCAAGATGTGTGTAAATGTGAGATATTAATTGCTATTAGCTACAAATGTGTGTTCCGTTGGTTATCAATAGGTTTCCGACTGATAAACTTAAAGGTCAGTAAAAGAGGAGATATCAATCTAAATATCAGCAAATCAGAATCAGGTCAAGGCAGCCTTGTTGTCACATCACATTAAAACAGGTGTAAAGGTGAGTGAAAAACGTATCCCTCCGTGGTATAAAGTACAGTATATACACACATTAACATACACTATAACATGATATGATAAAATTATTCCTGTTACTAATTAAGATAAAGTTCTCTAAGTATCCTGTATCATTAAATTCGTGTCTGGCATTTAAAACTTAATGCATTACTAACTGAGCGAATAAATTGTTAACTTTTTCTAAAAAAAAAGCTATTGCTAAACTTTAATCCAGTCTCCTGGGTACTTCATGTGACTGGGTAAGGATGTAAGTGCTTTCTTCTCTCTGTCTACCTAATAGCACTGAACACAGTCCTGCCAGTATTCTGATAGAAATTCCATCAAATGCATCATGGTTTTCTGTGACTGATTTTTTTTTTTTTTTTTTTCAGCATTCTTTGAGGTGAAATTGAAGTGACACTGTCCTATGTTGGGGAGTGCCAAAAATATTCCTCTAATGCGTGAATAAAACATTTCACATCTTTCTGAAATTTGAACAAAGGACACACTGAGAGTATCACCAGCACTCAGGAGGGGCTGTGGAAAATAAAATAAGCCCATAAAAAATTTGAGAAGTTTGTCAAATACAAAAGAAGGGCTGACCATCAAATAGGTGTTTCACCAAATGAGGTGGTCTCAGGACTAAGTTTGTGAATAACACCCACTTTACAGGTTCCAGTCCACTGTTCACATTGCTGGAAGACAACTAAACCAGACCTAGGGTTATCTCTAGTCACAACAAAAATCTCAGGGGAAGACCAATGGAGTGGAAAGTTAAGGAGCGCGCTGAATTGGGAGAGATATGAAGCAAAGATGCAGATATTACCTCTGTCTTCTATTGTGATCAATGGGGTGTCCATTGGGGAGGAGATATGTGCAACCTAGCACTTTATATCATCGTCACAAGTGTCCAGCAAAAGAAGTCCAGCAAATAAAAAGAAGTATGTGTCACTGATGCCCACCTGAACCTCACCCGGGCTCACCTGAACCTCTGGGACAAACCTTAGATATTTCATGTGTGCTTCACCACTTTAGTGAAGGTGTTTAACAACCTGGAGTAACCACTGCTTGATGCATTATTCATAAAAATTCAGAGAAAATCTGTAACAATCTGTTTTTTTGCTGCAATACATTTAATCAAAATTTCTGTACATTTAGCATGTTTGTATCTTACGAAAACTTTTTGAAATAGAATATTTTACCTTTACTTAAGGTAATACTTAATACTTAAGATTTTTTTGTTTGTTTGTTGGCTTTGGCTTCTACTGCTGCCATTTACATGCTGAATGTACATGCTACATGCTGAACATGTACTTTTACTATTACTAGTACATATGCATATATATTATGTAGTGAATATTAACAGTTCTGTATCATACATTTTGTAATGTAAAATGAAACATAATAACCTGCAAGAATAGGATGTGAGACCTTCATTTTTCATGTTCAAAACACATTTATAACATTTAAATCTACTGTAAAAATGTTGAAACTATAATAAGTGAATTTTATATAAAGCATATATGATCAATAAGAATAATCTTGTTTAAAAAGCTCTGTTCAGGACGGCCTGTTTCAGCACCTGTTCATTTAAAGGAGTATAGCCACTCCTAAAATCAGGATTGAAAAGCCCAGGGCTAGGATTGAGAAGTCCAATCACAAGATTGAGAAGCAAGGAGCAGAAGCTCTGGCCTTTTCTCTTGGTTATCTCTATTCTCTGTTCTTGTTTTTTAAAATCAGTGTAAAATGTATTAAGTACAACAAGCTACAAACATATTTCATATTAAAATCATATAGTTAAAATATAAGGTTTACACAAAAGGTTTATAGTTTTCTTATAAGCGTCCCTCATATGTCATGTGTATGTTCCAGTGGGAATTGGAATGAGGTCCTTCGGAGGGGGATACATCCTCACACATTTACTCACACACTCACACCTACACTTTTGATTAGCCAGTCCATAGACCAACGTGTTTTTGGACAGTGGATGGAAACCAAAGCACCCTGAAGAAACCCATGCAGACATAAGGAGTACTGACTGGGTGGCATGGTGGTGCACCAGGTAGTGTCACAGTCATACAGCTCCAGGGGCCTGGAGGTTGTGGGTTCGATTCCCGCTCCGGGTGACTGTCCGTGAGGAGTTGGTGTGTTGTCTGCGTGGGTTTCCTCCGGGTGCTCCGGTTTCCTCCCACAGTCCAAAAACACACGTTAGTAGGTGGATTGGCGATTCAAAAGTGTGTCTGTGTTGCCCTGTGAAGGACTGGCGCCCCCTCCAGGGTGTATTCCTGCCTTGTGCCCAATGATTCCAGGTAGGCTCTGGACCCAACCCATAAGTGGTTACAGATAATAAATGAATCAATGAATGGTACTGACTGGTTAAGAATTTGGTACAAACATCTGTGCAATGAAACCATTATAAAATTTTCCAGAGGTTTCATTAATAGAGACAGACTTTCTATCTGGCTTTATATTAGACTTTGAGGCCTAATATGAATTCCTCTAAGTATGACAGAAGCAGGTTTTTCATCCAACAAATTTTTGTGAATTGTGAAAATTGGTTAAATTGGTTATTATGTGTTCAATCACAGATTTTAATTGTAAAAGTCCTTTAGCTGCCTATGCCTTAATTCAGACTGAAGGGGGCTTTCATTGACTTTTTTCATTGACATTTTGTGTGATTTACTCCTATTTTTAAATATAAATACAGCCACCTTTTTATATATTTATAATTTTTATATATTTTTTATTTGAATTTACAGAGAATGGATCCAGTGTCTCTGGGAAAAAATAACCATGTTAGTCTATGACAGATGACATTGATGCGTGTTCATTTTGTATGTATTCTGAACTCAAGGGCTATTGAAATTTTATGATTGTGTTGTGTTGTGTTTTTCCATGGTTGGACTACAATAATAAGTCCAACCAAGGAAAAAAGATAACCAAAAAGCTAAATTTTTTATTCTGTTGGGCTTAAAAAATGTTGGTGACCCATAGAGCTGTAGATATAAAATCCAAAGTGATACCACAAAATAAGAACCAATTTTCTTTTATTATACTTATACTTCTTTTGTGAAGATGACATGCTCTGTTTTTAATTTTTTATTTTTTTTTATTTTTTTTTTTTGTGGTTGAACAAGATTTATTGATTAGAACATTAAGCCATGATGATATACACTATAACGTGATTTCATCATTTTCTTTCAGCCTAAATTTGTAATTTATTTGCAGTGGTGGACAGTAGCAAAGTAAATTTAATTTGTTACTGCAGTTTTTTTATGTATAAGTATTTTACTGAAGTAATTTGATTTTGGGCTACTTTTTGCTTTAACTCCACTACATTTCTATGTCAAATATCTTACTTTTTAACTCCACTACATTACTTAAAACGTCCGCGCTGCACATTTGCCAGGAGACAGATGGATACACCTGGAGGTTTAACTCAAGCTAACCTCAAGTTTCTCCACCTAAATCCAAGTAATAAGAAAGGCAGACTTTTGATTTTAACTGTTGTGTGTATTTGAAACTGAATATAATCACTTGTTTCAGTTCTTAGAACTGTTGTGCATTAGCTAAATGATTGTACAGTGTAGATAGAGTCAGCATTGATTACTATTCATTCATATATTACATGGTTTACGTATCTGTATATGTCATTAATCAGTCCAAACAGAGGGTGAGAATCAGTTGCAGGTTTATTTAACAGTGTTTAAAAATGTATAGTGCAAATTAACACAATACTTGAAGCGAGGTCAAAACCAGAAATGTTATAAAATCTGAAAATCAGTGCAGCGAGTTAAGCAAGTCCAAAAGGTAAATCCAAAAAACAAAACTGATTATCGAGCAAAAAAGTTAGAAAAACGTATTTAAGAACTGATGGCTCAGAATTGCAGAAACAATGGGCCTGTTTTGCAACTATAAAGACCAAACAGAGAGCTTAAAGGAACTCTATGTAATAATTCTTAATTCTTAGTTAATGCTAATCTTGGCTCAGCACAGCAGAAGGAGGAGGGTAGGCACATTTTCCCCATGTGTTCCCACAATTTTTTTTTCTTCTTCTTCTTTTTTCTGAGACATCAGTATTTTTCCTTTGTTTAAACTTTTATTCATTCTGTGATATCTAAACAAATGTCTGAAAAGATCTGTGGTTGTTAGAACTTTTTATTATTTTTTTAGGCTGGCATCAGTGATACCGGTCCGATACAGATACTTTGTGCAAATACACCTAATGTCCCAGACAGCAAGTATATATCGGTCCACAGGCATAAAAAGGTTTGCACACCACTGACTGTAGACTACTGCTGGTCCACCATTGGAATACTGTCCTGTACGGGATATAACAAATTTTTTATCTCCTCAAACAGATTTTACATTCACAGAGATGTTATTCTGGAAAACAAACTAAAAAAAATACTACCAACAACTATGAGACATATAATTATGTTCAATATGCATGATATAAAATGATTATGCTGAAAATGTTGTGTTGGTTTAAAATTATTTACTAATCAAATTTATAAAGTATAATAAAATAACCTAATAAATAAAAAAATTGTCAATTGGATTGTGAATGGAAATGTGCTAAAATGTAGCAAAAAAATTTTGTTTATTCACCAGTGGTCCACCCAGAAAACGCTGTGCAAAATGCCAGTGGACCTCCAGTTTTGCCCTCAGTGGGCCAACCGGTATGCCATCTCCTTAATTTTTATAAGGGGTGTGTGGTAAATCTAAAAAAAATTAGTGTATTTCAAATTATAGCTTCATAAAGAATACAAAACATTAGAGTTATTTATATATTTATTTATTTTAAACTCTGTGAAGTATATTGAGGTAGCAACCTCATTTAGCTGCAATATAATTTAACCCACTGTGAAACCCTATGGTATTCGGGTCAAATTGACCTTTCTAATTGACGTTTCTAATTTTTACAAGAAGAAAAGTGGTACAAGTAATTTGTATTTCTACCTGAATCTCAATTGCCTTAGCTCAATTGCCTGTGATAAACGTTTCCAAAAGAAAAAAAAAAAACACATGCTACTATACCCAACACATTTACGTCCTCGCCCCACACCCTACAGCAGGGATGTCAAACCAAATCCACGGAGGGCCGTGTGGGTGCAGGTGTTCTTTTCAACCACGCAAAACCCCACACTACTGAAAGTCAAGATCTATTGATTATATCTAATGATTAAAAACAGGTAGAATGAGGTGTGGCTTCTGCGTGGTTGGAAAGAAAACCTGCACCCACACGGCCCTCCGTGGATTTGGTTTGACACCCCTGCCCTACAGTTTGACTCTCATACACAGAGACACACAGAAACATGCCCACACATACATACACAGACATGCACACACTCTCACACATAATGTTACATTATAATAATCTAAGCACAGAGAAGCTGATGTTATTCCATATTTTCTCGAACTATATGCCTCACACCTGCATATCAATGGGGTGGGACAAAAGAGTTAAATACCTCTAAATCACACTTTAGTATCCTCAGTTGTTCATCAGCATTTCATTAGATAAAAGTGTCAGGGGCAGGCATGAACTGAGGACAGGGCTTGGTACCGGAAGGCTGCCGGTTCGATCCCTAAGACCGGTGGGTACACCCATGTTCATGGCTGAACTGCCCTTAAGGAAAAGGTCTACATGCCGAGAAGGCTGCCCGCTGCTCTGAGTGTGTGTTCCCGCCCCTAATCACTAGTGTGAGTGTTCAATGCCACAAATAGGTTAAATGCAGAGGTCAGATTTCGTTACACATTGATCGTATAATGATCATATGGCACTTTTCCACAGCATAGAACCTACTTGGCTCGGCTTTTGTGTTTTTCCACTGGCCAAATCTTGTCCTGGTGCCTGGAACCGGGTACTTTTTCAGTCCCTGCTCGCTTACAGTTCCAATTAAGCCGAGCTGGTACTAAATTGTGATGTGTAAACCCTGCAGAGCCCTGACTGTCTAGAGACACAGTTCATGATTTCAGTTTCCTGTTCAAAAGACAGAAGACATTCCCGTCCACCCTGTGCTGGGAATCTTTCAGTTCTGCAATACAAATAGTAAAATACTGTAAAGACTGTAAAGGAATACAAAGTAGAAATACATTTCCCAAATACTTGAAACATACTTTATTTTTACATGTCCTACAGAACAGTCCACAGGCAATACTGTACTACTCTACTCATTGAGGACTGTACTGATATACAGTACTGCAGTTTTGTACTGAGAGTAGATTTCTTACCTCTTCTCATTTCGGAAAGACCAGATGATGGATGCTACATTGTACCTGCTCAAATTTGTCTGTACTCTTTGCCCAGCCTCCATCAGTGTTAGACCATGGTTGACCACATGGTCAACTAAAGTGACTTGGATCTCATCAGAGATTACGGTCCTTGGACTTCCTCATCCTTGTCCTCCTCATACTCTCATTCTTCTGGCTCTGGTTCTAGCTCTGTTTACTGTGTGACAGGTGTTTGCCCATGCGATGAGTCAATGTGCATAGAAAGGCAATAAACTTTAGAATTTTGAATAACAGTGGTTTTTTTTTTTTTTTTTGAGAAAAGAGATTTTCTTCATGAAAATTGTGCCAAATGTAGAAAATTGTGTGTAGTGTTTTGAAAAATGTGTGTTTTAGAACTGCAGTTTGAATGTGAAGCAGGAATTGTGCTTGTAGTTTAGCAGAATTGGTTCAGGGGGTTGGTGCATGAGTTACATGTTGTGGACATTGTGTCTCAAGTACCAGTATTTGTGTGAAAACAGTTGAGGAAAAACTGTAGATTGTTTTTCAGAATGAAAGTCTCTTTGAATTTAAAATCTGTTTGTGAATACTAAAAATTAGTTAGATCCTGTACACAGGACAGTAATCTGAGTGGTCAGATAGTGGACCAGCAGTACATTAAGATTCTGGATGAAGATACTGGGCAATCTGCGGTTAAGACTGGCCTTCCAACAGGACAAATATCCAAAACATACAACACAAGAGGTTAATAAATTGTTAACAGCAAGTAAAACCTAGGAACCTATGTGTGGAAGGATGTAAACAGGCTAAAGTGATGGCATGGAAACGTTCAAACCTAAAAGACCTATTGGTTATAGTAAAATCACTAAAATTGGGCCAAAATCCCACCAGAGACAATTAAAAGGCTTGTTAGCAATTATAAGAACCGATTCATTGCTTATTGCAAACAAAAGATTTGCTATTGATTACTGAGAAAAGGTTTGAATAATGCCATTTTGCATAAAATGTAAAAACAAACAAAATCAATTGTTTAAAAATTTATAACTCTAACTCTGTGTTTTGTCATAGGTTTATACAGTATCTCTTCAGAAAAAATATTTTTGTGTAATCAAATTTCAGTAGATATCAAAATCATTATGGTATAAATAATTTTAGGCTTGTGTATATTGGTGAACTTTATTTATTAAATTAAATTCGTGGCATCATGATATCATATCAGTTTAAATGATATGACATATATGAGGTTTTACAGTGACACCAAGTGGTGTTTTGATTAAACCACCTAACATTTCCACTTAAATTAAACTTTGATAGGCACTACCATAGACACATTTTTTAGCATCTGATTTCAAGTTTACAAAGTAATTGAAAGGCTTTTTCATGTTTTTCTAAAGATTTGAAACATAATATGACAATGTAATGATATATTTTTTTAAAAATATATTTAACATTACATTCATTTACATTGAACTATTTTTACACACACACACACACATATAAGTTTATATTCTGTCATGAATATAATATGACTTATTCACAGATTAAACCATTTTAAAGCTTTTATCTTTTAAAGCCATCAAAAATGAATTTATTTCTGTAATTCAAAAAATGAAACTCATATAGATTTATTACAAACAGAGTGATGTATTTCAAGCATTTATTTCATTTAATGTTGATGAATATGGTTTACAGCCAGTGAAAACCCAAAAGTCATTATGTCAGAAAATTTGAATAATCCAATCATATTAATACAAAGTTGAAGGGAAGGAAAAAGAAAAAGGTGCACAAGCAACAGGGATAACCGCAGCCATGAAAAGATTGTCAAGAAAAATCATTCAATAAATTTGGGGGAGATTCACAAGGAGTGGACTGGACCAGACCCAACAATGAAGGCCACTATGAAAACAACCTGGGCTTCCATAACACCTCAGCAGTGCCACAGGCTGATCGCGTTCATGCCACTCTGCATTGATGCAGTATTTTGTTTTATTTTATTTTATTTTATTTCCAGGAATATTCTGCAAATAGGATATCATGGGATTATATGAATAAGAAAGAATAAGGGGTGTGTTTTAGAGAAAGAGTAAGAGAGACAGAGAAATGATATGTCATCATCTATTTTTCTGTCCCCGTGATGGTGTGATGTCAGTTTACAATATAAAAGTCACAGAAATCTGTGTCACTGCTCAGAGCTTGGAGATTCACAGAGTGAAGATGTTATTCTTTAACTTATATGACAATCAATGAAAGACGGATGTGTAGTGGCTATGTAGAAAACTTGAATTTGTAAACACATGGTGTTTTCAGATTATACACATAGTACTTAAAAGGCATCCTTTAAGTTTCAAATGTCTGTTGCTTTGTTGATTAGGTTTATTTTCCTTGCTAGCTGGCTTATATTCCAATAAATAGTGTGCTATACCTTGTTGTTTTTGTTACTGGAATTAGTCAATGGCAGGGATTAATGACAGCACTGTGAATGCTTATATGTATCAGAATTTGATTAAACTGGAATTGGATGGAGGGGTTATAACAAAGCTGGTGGTACTAATACTGATAACAGTGTTTTTTATATATATTAACTGTGTCATGCTGTATGCTCTTAGGAGTAAGAGTT
The DNA here is from genome assembly GCF_029633855.1 of Hoplias malabaricus. Classification (NCBI taxonomy): domain Eukaryota; kingdom Metazoa; phylum Chordata; class Actinopteri; order Characiformes; family Erythrinidae; genus Hoplias; species Hoplias malabaricus. Next base: position 19,233,916 of record NC_089814.1, on the reverse strand, counting down.
TTTTTAAAGAAACTCCACGCTACATTCTCTTTGTACATATGCTTTATAATGACTCTATTCATCTCATTCTCACCACTTTGATGTATGTCCTGGCCCTGGCATTCCTCAAGCTGGCTAAAGCTGTGTGCTCGCTCCTGATCTATCTGTCTACTGTAACATTTCGCAATGCACCTTTTAACCTGGCTGTAATGTCACTTGAGCTGTTTGTGGCAATTCGCTTTCCTTTGAGACATGGTGAAATAGCCACTCATAAAAGGACTTACATTGCCATTGGGGTTGTATGGTTTTTTGGCTCTGTAAACATTGTGACTGATATCGTTTTTGCAGCAGTGGCTGATCCTAACTTTTTCCACGTTCAGATGTTGTGCTTTCGTGAGCAGATCTTTATAAAACAATGGCAGGTTGATGTTTACAATGGATGTAATACATTTCTCTTTGTATTTGTGACGCTGATAATTGTCTTCATCTATGTCAGCATTTTAATCACAGCCAGATCTGTGTCCTCTAAAAAAGACTCAGCTAAAAAAGCCCACAGGACTGTGCTGCTACACCTCATTCAGCTGATTCTGTGTCTCTCCTCTTTCGTATACGGGCCTATAGAGAGAGCACTTTATACACTGACTGGTAATAATATCTCCCTCTTTACAAGCCTGCGATATCTGAACTTTCTCATTATTCTGATCCTGCCCCGTTGCCTCAGCCCTCTCATCTATGGGCTTAGAGACGATGCTGTAAGACCACTATTCAAATATTATTTCTTTTATGGCACTAGAAAGACAGCATGTTAGCATGAAAACAAAAATGTTATTACAAATGCATTTTCTTCCTAGATATTATTCCTGGTCTTGCTCTGCTGCTTGAGACTAGTAATGTAGGCCTTTAAAGATATGTGATGTATCGCTCGATTATTAAAAAAAAAAGATTTATTTATTTTGGTAAATTAGACAGTGTCTATTTTGTTAGAAAAAGAGGTTACAAAATCAATGTAATGGTACCCTGAAGGGTAAGATTTCAAACATGTACCTTATTGCAATTGTTTTACTTACGTAATATTTATTTCATCCTAAACTTTTGACTTTTGTGGGTTTTTTTGTTGTTGTTGTTGTTGTTGTTTTTTAACAATTATGTAAAAAAACTTTCTCCTTCTAGAACAATGACTATCTACTGTACACGTTTTAACAATACAATCGTTATTTTATCATTAAAGTCTGGTGTGCACTTAGCACAGTCTCATATGTTTATTTAACATTCTGCGAGATATTGCTGCTGAAAATTCAACCAAATTCCTCTTGGTGACAAATCATCTGTTGATAAATACAGGCTAAGAAAAAAAATCTTGCCTCCTTCCAGGCCATGGTACGTCATAGCAGTGGCCACATTATGAGGTGGCTGACATAATTTGAAGATTATTGAAGGCTTTTGTCACCTTCCAACATAGAGCATGACACGTTACACAATCAAAGACCATTGAAGTTATATCATGAGTAAAGAAATCGTCCATAATACATAGTTCATATCTGTGACTGTGTATCATATGTGTATCATAATTTACAATTAATGAAGAATGTCACTAAATACAACGAGTGTAAATATATCTTTTAAGGTACAGCAGTGGTTTTAAAGTCAGGTTGTATTCCCTAAAGGTACATTACATTCTCTTTTTCGAATGAGAACGAGAGGTGAATATTTGCAAGCTTTCATTGTAGAACTGTGTAAAATAAAAAACATAAATCCTGTAGATGAAACTGGTTGCAGGACAGCAATAAAACTTTGAAATAAAAAAATAGGGTGATCATATTTGAATTTTCAAAAAGAGGACACATGGGGCAGGTTGGCAGCACAAATGCTTCCATAACCATGCAACTATGCTGCTGAAATTTAATACATTAATAGATACTCGTTAATAAGTGCTTTAATGGACAGACTCATTTCCATTCAACATTTGACCCTAACCAAAAATAATAAAATAATACTTTTGTCATTTCTTGACAGTTTATTATCATTGAAACCTGCTATTTTCTGTTCATACCAAACTTCTAAACTGAAGCCCTGTATTTAAGTGACTCGTTTACACCAGAAAACTCATGATCATGACAGAAACTGACGAGTTTATCTTTTAACTGTTTTTAAAAATTTACTAAAAGCAAGCACCACATTTTACCAACCAGAAGTATTTCAGACTTGATAAATGATCAGAGCATCGTTTGAATCCAGACATTTATGTAAAAATACTTATATTTAATATAAGGTCTGACGTGCTGTATGTGATGGCTATAATTCAGTCTCTTCCCTATTCCGGCTTAAATGAGTTGGCCTGTTTTCTTCTAAAGTTAATGTTAAACAGAAAAACTGCGCAGATGTAACTTGATTAACTCGTTAGAAAGTCAGAAACGGTCAGGTGTGTCCGTGTATTTGTGTTGTTACAAGGACAGAAGTGACGACTTTCAGTTTTTTAAATGTAGAGCAGAAAGTGAAAGGCTCGTGTGACATAGAATGGTTTCCAAATAAGGGATAAATGACTATGATAAATGACCTTAACCTTCAACACACTGTGATGTGGAGCTCGGTTGAAAGCGATATAAACACAAAAACGTGCGCGCGGCAGTGTCCCATTTATGTTCTGAGCTCCGACCCCTTGAACACTTGATCCCGGCGCGCCCCTTTTGCTCACCTAAAAAACGTCATCATACGTCATCAAAGTGCACACTTCAAGAAAGGGATTAGGGCTTTAGTAAGAATTGGGACAGGGGGGAAGACTGTGGACGGCAAAATCACAGACAGTTTTAGAATCCCGACCGGACGCATTATTTAGGTCCCGAAAAGAGGACGTGTGGTCACCCTAAAGTAAAAGTACTGAATATGCACCCTTGAGGGTACCACCACATTGACAAGGGTGTACCTAATTTTACTGAACAAAAATATATATCTGGAGTTATTTTCTTTCTAATTTTGCATGCAGAATTAAAACCTAAAAAAGTAAATTAGAACAAATCCATGCAAGTTTGCACACACTGCTTTTCTGGGAAATTTATCACAATCAAGAGGTTGGTGCTAAACTGTGAACCTTGCTTTTGTAATTATTAAAATAATAATAATAATAATAAAATAAATCAATAAAATTAATTACAGCAGGAGCATACATAAAACTAGTTTGAAAAAAAATGTCTTTAAGAAATCAAATGAGCAATTAGACCACAACCTCAGATTAATATTAAATATTTGAAATACATTTTTTGTGTGCCCAGTGATTCCGGGTAGGCTCCGGACCCACCGCAACCCTGAATTGGAAAAGCAGTTACAGATAATGTATGAATGAATCAATCAATTTTTGCATATTCATTACAAGGTTGTTCACAGTCATGAGGTGTAACGCTGAGATATCATGGGTGATAATACATCTATTGCCCTTAATATAGATTCATGTAAAAATGTTCATTTTTCTGCTGTAACCACCTCATCTAGATCAGGGACGGCTGGGTTTTTAAATGTACACAGAATCATTGAGCTCATTGCAGGATCCAGGATCTCAAACAATTCCAATCAACTCGTATTTTATCAATATCAATAAGGACATCCTGAAGAGTTTTATTAGTGGGTGGGAACACTGTCACTGTGCCTTGGTATTGAGACACATTACAAACTTACCGATTTGAACATGGACACAAATACTGCTAGTTTTTAAAATGTAAATGTAATAAAAGTTATTATTATTTATTATTTAAATAAATTAGATGGTCTTATGGTGTAGACATTTAACATCTCCCTCCAAAACAACAATTATTGGTTTGAAACAAACATGCATTTAGTTAATGTCTCATATTTTGTGACCTTCAATCTTTCTATGAATATACATGAAAATTTGTGAACTTAAAAAGACTCTCTCATATGGTTTCTTTTGGTGTGAGTAATCTATGTACAAATGTAAGTAAAAATATTTCCTGAGGTGAGCGGCATGGTGGCACAGCCGTTAGTGTTGCAGTCACACAGCTCCAGGGACCTGGAGGTTGTGGTTTCAAGTCCCGCTCCTGGTGACAGTCTGTGAGGAGTTCTCCCCGTGTCCACATGGGTTTACTCCGGGTGCTCCAGTTTCATCCCACTGTCCAAAAACACACATTGGTAGGTGGATTTGTGACTTAAAAGTGTCCCTAGGTGAGTGTGTGTTTGTGTGTTGCCCTGTGAAGGACTGGTGTCCCCTCCAGGGTGTGTTCCTGCCTTGCACCCAATTATTCCAGGTAGACTCTGGACCCACTGCGACCCTGAACTGGAAAAGAGGTTACATATAATGAATCAATGAATATTTCCTAAGGTACACATTAATGATAATACGCAGAACACTTTACACATTTGTTCTTTTAATTTTCATCTTGAAAATCAACAATGAGTAACACACTGAACACAACATGATGCAGTCACCCTTATTATTCAACAAACAAGCAAGGCATTAGAGGAGATGAGAACAAATTCTGAGAGGGAGGGAGGAAAGGAGTAATAAATAAAATACCTGGTAGTTTCAGAAATCTCAGAGGCAAGTTCATGGTTGGAATCAGATCTACACGTCCTGCTAATGATAATCATAACAATAGTAACCATACCCAAATCCATTAAAAAAAAAAGATTATTTAAGAATGAAGTGCTATGAAGAGCTTTCAGCAGAGACACTGGCATGTTCATGGTAGTATATCAATCCCCAGTGAGGAGTGAGACAAATGAGGATAATGGCTTCCATGAGTCTTACTGCACCAGGATGCTGTATGAAGTTAGCAGAGACTTTACATTGTCTACAGCACAAACAAGAGGCAAACAAATCCATGTTAGTACATAAAAACACTTTGGAAATCTGGAAACTCATTATCTTGAAATCACAAACCTTACTTACCAGGGGAAACCTTCCTTAAATTCAGTGAACTTATGTCGGACCATGAAGGTGGCTAATGCATCAGCTACCTGTTTAAAAAAAATGTTTTGAAAAACAAAGTTATATTAGAAATAAGCATAAATCCAGACATGTAGAAAAGTGAAGAAGCATTTAAAGTGAGATGTTCAATTCAACATTAGGCTTGTGCTTTGGAATATAATTATTCAAAACATTGAATTGGGATTTAGAGGAGTGTAGGAAGCTTTGATGCGCTATATTTTATTTGGCAATGATGAAGCTCTAACCACTGTGGCACTATTGTTTGCTACTGTAGCTGAGTTAAGGTCCATTCATAATGACCAAATTAAAAATTATTGCTATTATTATTTTAATTATCATCATCATCATCATTATAATTTCTGAAAGTAGTTCTGCTGATACTTCAAGAATCATCCCTATGACTAGAAGAATTAGCTGATGTACTTACTGAACTACTACTTCTACATAATAATAATAGTAAAACAGCCCAATTCTTCAATTTATATACAAGATCAAAGACAAGATTTGACCTGATGGATGTTTTGTCTGACATCTGAGACCTGACCCTCTCTATGGTCTAATATTATTAAAATGTATAAAAATGTTCATGATACTATATGCATAGCATTTTGTGAAATCACAACATCTTGCAGCTCAACTGCATTATTTTACAACACTTATCTATTCCCAAATACGATATATGCTAATTATCATGTAAAACGTCAGTTTTGTTTAAAACAAATATAATAAGTATACTTTTTCAGGTGCATCCTCATGAACTGCATGGCCACACTGTGGGAGAACCTGCATCTGGAACTTTCCTAAACAGATCAATGATATTAGTTATGTAATGCCAAGTCAATATAATATGTTATAAAGTGTTGCAACAAGTTTACTGTGGTGGTGCCATCTTAATTTCTTACCCTGCATTTGTCCTATAGTAAGATCTTTATCCAGTCTGTCAATACCTGAGGGGGAAACAGACACATGTTATGAGACTTTTTCATTTAATTGCTACAACTAAAGTGTGATAAGTGGACCTAGGCTTGCTCACCAGCCAACAGCAGCAGTTTTGGCACAGGACAAGTGAGGAAGAGAGAGGACAGGCCTCTGAACCAGCCTTCCCAGTATTTCTCTGTCTTAGACAGCTCTATACGCCAAGTGTACAGACTCTCTTTCTTAACCTGAGGGCCCAATTGCCATTCATCCAAAGCAGAACAAAAAAGTACATCTGCATTACAAATACAACTAGATGCAAGCACAAATTAAATGTACATTAATAGCCTTTTGGTCTCTGTTGAAAACTACTCAAAAGAATTTAAATATTTACCTCTTGATCATCCTCCTTCTTTCTTTTGTGGTTAGATTCGACTCCTTCCTCCTCTTCCTCTTCTTCCTCTATGATCCCTTCACTGATGCTCTTAGAAATGCCAGGACTAGTCAAAGGCTCTTCACACCTAGAAAAAAATTGATATTAGTTGGTAAATAATGCTAAAATAAAAGGGATCAAACAAGACAAAGTTTGGTCCAAATACTAATGTACTTACTTTTTCACTTGTCCAGTCATAGACACACGTGCAGACTCAATATTCCTGATCTGCCCACTTTTCACACTGATAAAAAACACAGAGGTAGTGGGAACTAAAAATCTATTTATAGTTATGAATATATTATCTATTTGCAAAAATAATATGATGTTTTAGTACTTAACCTTCTTGACATCATATATTGATACATTATAACCTCAATATAAAATAGACTGAGCATAAACAATTATATTCATAACTACCTAATTATAAAATTTAATTGAAATAGTATTCAACTGCAGGCCTACACTGATGGTATATGTTAAAAGTGATATCATTATTGTACCTCCACTCAATAGCATTCTCCAATGATTTAAAGGTTTTTGGTCGACTCCTCAAAAAATTCTGCATACTGTTCAAAGCATCCATTGCTGTACCTAAAAAAAATTCAAAATAACCACGTTATAAAGAACATGTCAGCTCTGCTCAGAACAAAACATGAGACAGCAACATGAAAGCACACTGTTGTATCAGGTACTGTAAATAAAGACACCTACATAGGGTAACTGAATAATGGGAACACCTGGCAAGTCAAACATCAGCAAAGAGGACTATGACTTCCAGGAATTTTATGAGCAACTGGGCCTCTTCCAGAAGAACAGACCCAAAGCTGGGAGGGGGTAATTTAGTTTATCCCTGAGAAAGGTCTTCAGTTTTCAAACCACGTTCATTGTTCTGAGGTACTTTTTATTTGTTTCAAATTGTGGCCAAAATTTTGTAACTTATTCCAGCAATTAATGCATCAGGGGGAAAAAAAATCTACCATCAGTTATATTAAGTTACTGCATCACTGTGACTTATATCCAGCTGATAGTATCTTAGTTCATACAACACCTTTAACCAGATAAAAAATTCTGCAGGATTTCTATCTGCAAATTTTTATTTATTTATAATAGCATTTTATATTATTTTAAATAATATAAAACTATAAAGTGGGCGCAGTCTTCAATTTTGGTCACTTCTCTTTGATTTGCTTTATTACCTTCTGTGCCCCCATTTATACCCCCTTACCTCTAATACCAAAATATAGGAATCAGGAAAACTAGGAGGGGTTTTTAGAAAAATGTCTTCAGTGGATGCTGTAATAATTTCTGAGGCCTTTTTTTTAATTGACTATTCAAAGACTGTGACAATGTGTGGTCCCTAAAAATGGAAAGGTTTGTGACAAAGCTATGCAAACATCTATCTACAATCTGGAGTTTCCATTGTTTTGTCTGCTTAAGTCACTCTGAACCTTGGTTTTACAGGAGTGAAGGTTTTAACGTTGTCATTGAGCAATGTACTATTTTCATAAAGTTAACAAGAATGTGACAAACAGTAGGCATCCTACCTTCCACTACATCAATCACACAAAGCCCGAGCAACGATGGAACATGATTGCTTGCTGCAGTGTGAACTGCTATTGCTCCACCCATGCTGTGTCCAATCATCATGATCGGGGGTGGGTTTTCACCATAGAGAGCTTCCACAACTTTTCCAACATCCCTGTATCAATATAATTTTTATCAATATATATTGGTATCAATATAATTTTTTTTTCATAAACACTTATTGAGATATGGTCTAAAATCTTACTTGGCCATAGTCTCAGCCGACAGGTCTTCTGAGTTTTTCACTTTTGTGTCTCCTGGATATTATCAGACAGAAACAGTGCACATTTAAAAAAAATAAATAAAAATCACAGATAAATAAAACAAAAAGTAACTGACAATCAATTACAAACAGAAATCTAGGGAGGTCAGTTAGTATGAACAGAGGGAACTTCTTAAGGAAATGTCAGTGTCTGCAGTTATAAATCAGCCTTTAATAAATCACTCACCATGTGCCCTGAGGTCCATAGCTACAACCCTGCAGTTAATCCTGCTACAGATCACTCCCTAAAGGAACAAAATGGACAACGACATAGACAATTTGCTGTGAGATTGGAGTGGTTAAAGTCTTAAATATTAACTTTACTGACAACAGAAATTGAGCATTCTATGTTCAAAAGTCTGTTGACACATTGTCGCCCACTGTTTCAAGTGTAATCAAGGATATTATTAGCATGTTTCCCTCCTTTTGCTACAGTAACAGCCTCTGCTCTAATTGGAAGGCTATACACTAGACATTGGAACTTTTACTTTGAGGATATATTGCACTAATCCACATAAACATTAGGGAAAGATGGAACTCAAGCTCATGCCATCTGGCTACATCACTCAGCAGTTCCACCAGCACCTCCAGTTCATCCCTTTCTAATATGTGTGTGTGTGTTTTAAGGAATTTATGCAAGCTGGGTCTGCAAAATTGGCCTGTCCACATGGGATACACCTTTAAGTGGCTGAATTTACTAATTATAAGTGGAGTCTACAAATATTTGGGCATACAGTGGATGGAAAACAGTGTACATGCAGAACATTAATATGAAACTAACAGTGAACACAGCCCAGGAGAGTGCAGAGTGGCCACCTCCATGAAGAAGAAGCAGCACAGGGCCATGAGATCCACTGCTGTAGATTCTGAATGTGTGCAAAGGAGTCAAGGTGTATTCATCAGGACATACTTGCCAACAAAACACAAGGCTTTAATGACATAAACTGCGCTGAAGAAAACAAGTAGAAATATCCAGCATATAATCTACAGCACATTTGCCGTTCCTCACCCAATGTACCATAACTCATCAAAATAAACATTAATAGTCAGGTAAAGGATATGTCTTTGCCATTGTCATTTTCCACTTCCACATCTTCCATGGTTTCAAAATACTGACTCCAAGGCAAAGGAGAGAAGTCTCTCTTTCTTCCAGGTCTAAGAGAGAAAAGAGAAGAAGTTTTACAAAAGAACACACTGACCATACACAGGTACATATCTTCATAGAGTTCATTAATTGTTGTATTTTTTTTTTTTTTTGTATTATTGACCATGACCAGTGCTGGATCCAAAGTGAGTCGTGATCAGATGGGGAATGAGTGGAATTAGCGCAGGAGGGAGTGGGAACATTAACACAGTTCGGATGCCAAAAACATGAGGGCGGAGGGTACCACCTTTTTTAAATTAACCACCTCCACATTGAATACATAGACTCATTTTTAACTTGGTTTATACATTTTTCAACTTGAGGCAGCTCCAGTGGACTTATTAAACAGTTATGCCTCATCTGATATCATATTTTCATAACCAAAATCACATATGAACGTCGCTAAAGTTGCGCCAACGCTGAACACATGAGCAAACGAGTCGTGACATCAGTGTGATCAGTGACGTTGGAGAAGCTGACCTACTAAAGCATTCACGGCGAGTGGGGATTGTCGAAAACTTAATTATAAATACTCGTCTCTGTTTTCTGAGCGATGCAATGCACACCCGCAGTGAAATGTAAACTCACCCCATCCTCATTTTAGACCCAGACTGCAAGCCTCCTGCCATCGGGGGTCTGGAAGCTAACAAATTCAAATGCAGCTGTTTCTCCATCCTGTCCACGACGCAAACACCTTTCTCTCGAAGCCGAAACTCTCTTCTCTTCGTTGCACCATACGACGATTCGCTATTTGCAAATATTTTCAGTTGTAGCTACTTAACAGCTAGTTTACAAGCCACGGAAATCTATCCAGATACACATACAGGAGCACAAGTCTCCTCCCACCGAGAGGGTTTTATTCACAAGTGTTGCATTGTGGGAGGATGAGTCTAACAGCTATAGACCACTGTGCAAGTCAACGATGTCACGCAGTGACTAAAACTACATCTCCCATAAGGCACCTCGTCGAGGTCCGCAAAGACGTGCAGCAGCTGAAAGAGGGTGACGTAATGGTGTAGTGACGTGCAAAGAGTTTCTTATCCCCCCACCCCGCGTCTTTAGATTTGCCCCACCATTTTAATCAGAGGCTTCCCCCATTCCAGCACAGCTTCCCACATTCACTCACTACTCACAGGCTTTACATCCTAAATCAGCGACAGGTTACGCTGGTGGTAGGTAATAGGTAATTCTATCAAATAAACACATACGGAAAAACGTATGAGTCTTTATTTCTATGTGAGATACATAAATCATAAGATGCACGCCCCTTTATTAGTGGTGAATTCAGCACCTTTGTCAGCACGGACATACGTATTCCAATCTGCATATAGCGAAGCACAAGAAGCAATGCACGAGTCATGATGCTCAATGCCAAGCATTAGCTAGAAGTGTGCAATTTCCATCTAGCATTTGGTTGCTGAGCAGTGTGTTCTCTGACTAGATAGAGGTCAATATATGTTAGTCACCATCCAATCAATATGACCTCACTAATCAAATCAAATCAAATTTATTTGTATAGTGCTTTTTACAACTCATGTTGTCACAAAGCAGCTTCACAGAATTCCAGTAAAGACAAAGTTTTGACATGAAATGTAAAAATATTAAGAATGTTAAAATCCCCAGGTGAGCAATCCAAGGCACTTGGTGGTGGCTGCAGCATCTGGTCTGAAGCATGGAGCAGGACCTCGACAGTCATCCATCAGTGTCCAGCTGGACAGGTGGGCGGTCATTTACTCTGAAAAAAGTAAAGAGATGGAATTAGTTTTGATCTGTTTGGGTGTATGTAAAACAGAATATGTGAACATTAACAGAGTGTGTCTAATGACTCCGGCAGATCTGACTACGACAGCTTTAACTAAAAGGAGAGAACCAGAAGGACACACAGACATGGGAGAAACATGAAACACTGGCATTCCTCAGCTCCACCGTCGACAAACCTGAGTGATCGCATTAAGTGGTGGGACAACAGCACCAGCGTTTACTATTTATATTAAAGTAATAGTTTACTATTATATTACTATAATTCCCACTATAATTCCCTGTGTCCATAGACCCCTCGATCTGCCGCCTTTATCTCTGGGGGAGCATTAACTACCAAAAGCTAATGTAATGTAATGTAGTTTTTAGCCTAGATTTGAAGATAGCGATTTTGACAGAGTCTCGAACATTTTCTGAAAGATCATTCCAGAGTTGGGGGGCTTTATAAGAAAAAGCTGTTCCCCCAGCTAATGCTTTTGTGTATTTGGAATATTGTACATATTTGTTCTATGCAAGAAGAACCAGTGGAAGAGCCAAACATAATCCACCAGTAATGGGATAATTAAAATTTGGGGCTGATATAAAAATGTCCTTGACAGAGACCTTTTTACATAAAGATGAGCTTTTTATGAAATGTATGTTGCATTATTCTGTCTTTAGACTGTTTCACCAACTGAGTCTTTAGTAGGAAAGGAATTTGATGGGAGTACACAGGAGTGCAGCTTGAAAGAGTTACACTCCTGCAGCCAAGGTATCAAGGACGTTTTTCTGTTCTAACAAGCACGAAATATAACTGGTTCCTAGAACTTTGTTTCTGTATGAAACTGTTATCTCTTTCTCCTTGATAGGTGGCTCAGCTAAGAAAGGCTTTTTGTTCTCTGTCTCAGAGCAGAGCGGGTTAGTGCATGCTTTTAGCTGCTCTCAATAAAGATTACTCAAAGACCACTTTGTCTCATTTCTTATAAGTTGATCATTTCCATGACAAGCACAAGGTGAGAATACACCCTGGAGCAGGCGCCAGTCCTTCACAGGGCAACACACACACACACATACGGACACTTTTGAGTCACCAATCCACCTACCAACGTGTGTTTTTGGACTGTGGAAGGAAACTGGATCACCCGGAGGAAACCCACGGACACAGGGAGAACACACCAATTCCTCACAGTCCCTGGAGCTGTGTGACTGCAACACCACCTGCTGCGCCACCGTGCCGCCTGTGCAAAACATTAATCTGTGTAATAGTGACTTTGCATCATGGGAATGTTACATTTTTGCTTACTACATATGTTAATACAACACTGCAGTATGTTCTAAAGGAAATAAAATGAGACACAAGAAAAAAAAATTCTCTCCAAGTCGCTTTAATAGTTGTTTACCACTCTCATGAACAGAAGGTATTTTCAGGGCGGGATTACTGGTATTTGGTGAAACAAATTCAAATAAATATAATATCAACAAAGCACCTTAATGTGGATCAAACATATGAATGTAAATGTGTGAACTACATTCAGTAAAATCCTCTTTCTCAAGCATGTGCATCAGTTATAGAAAATTCAAACAGAAAATGTAAAAGCTATTTTGGAGGCTCTAATCATAAAGGAAAACATTCACAGTTCAGCAAAATAAAACAAGCATGAAATCTGCCACAGCAGAACCTTTTTTTCCCTTTTAAAACATATTCAGACGCTTCTTTTTTTGGATAGATCATCCCGGTGCAATCCAAGCAACCCAGAATGCAACACTGTTATTAAACTTCAAGTGTCTCAAATCACACTCAAACCACAGTAACAAAAGGAAGCCAAAAACCTCTAAACTTACAAACATCAGTGGAGCTACAGTAAAATACATAATTTATCATAAAATCTGAATCTAAAATCTGGTTGTCTGCTATTTTCTCTACTTGAAGACAGCTTGTCTTCAGAGTAAGGAGGCAGAAAGGATGCTGAGTAAGTCGCCCTCCAGGCTTCAGTGTCATAAGCAGCGTTCCACTCACAAACTGCACCACAGCGCACCCTGGAGGGCTAAAGCAGAACAACTCCACAAACAAACAAGCAAACAAACAAACCAATAAAAAAAAAAAATACAATCTCTGTGTGATTTCAAACATAAAATAAGGAATGGGTCTAAAAAAGGAAGGGGGATTTTTAGGGGCATGGAGGGACAGTAAAAACAGTGCATGGAGAGATGCGTGCACGTCTCCCCTCAGTGCATCGGAGGGTGAATCTTCACATTCCGGCAGGCTGGGCTCGGAGGGGTTAGGACCTTTACTTCTTCCAGATGGTGTAAAACACCCACCTGAGTTTATTCATTAAGGACAATGTCAAATAAGTGAGAGTAAGGATGTGTAGCAATTAGTCAAATATCACTTGACGGAGATATTTATCCTCAGAAACAATAAATTAATTCATTGTCTGTAACCACTTAAAAAATTCAGGGTCACAGTGGGTCCAGAGTGTACCTGGGATCATTGGGCGTAAGGCCGGAACACACCTCTCATGTAGTTAGCTAGTTTGACCACCGAGTGACACTGTTTGGGCAAACTGTCATAAACATATGACATTTTGTCAGTGTGTGGAAGTGTAGGCTTTAAAATTACTGCATTATACTGAGTTTCCTTTATTTATGCCATGTAATGTGAATTTTGATGTGTTGCATATTTCATATTTTTACTATTAGTGCAATATTTTATGCTGAGGTGCATTAAAGTTTGAGTGGGTTGCTATGGGGGGTGCCTTATTAAATTTAATATTTAAACAATTAAATTCTCAGACAACGTCTCAGACTTGACGCAAAAGTCCAGCCCTACTCTCAGCCATGCCTTGACATGGTAAATACACTCTTAAAAATCATTAGAAAGCATCTTTTGGAACCTTGGCTGTTCATAAAACCTTTTTAGAAAGAGACTTGTAAAGCCACTACATAAGGCAATGTTTCTGAAACTTTTACACATTTTTCCACAGAACTGTACAAGCAAGAATAATGCCATTTAAGAATGCCATCAGAGTTAAATACTATTAAATACTAGCTAAAAGAGGGAGGATTCGGTTAACATACATTTCATGTGGTAAATATAAGAGTAAAACATAAAGGATACAGCTCCATGTAGGAAGGAACACACACCACTTCTTTGGAGAAGTCCACCTTGCATGAAAGCCTTCCCAGCAGTTCCTCATACTCACTTAGTGCCTCGGTGAGATTCACACAATTTCCCTTTAAGAGCAGGATTAAAAAAGGAAATTCCTTTCAAAAGAGAACAAAAACACTGCTCATCCACCAACATTTTTCAGTAAGCCTCTCACCTGTGTGAAGTACTTTCCACTAGGGCGGAGAACTTTGATTGCTAGGTCAAGAATGAGCCTCAAAAATTCCCATGTTGATTCTGTAAAGATATTTTATTTCAGAAATTAATAAAATACTCAAACTGACAATTGCACTCAAGACAAAGCTAAAGTAAAAATAATTTTGTTTATTTGAACAGTTTGAAAATTCTGAACTTGTAGCTTAAACAGAGCACAGAACACACCTCTTTGTTTCTACCCTCACCCTCAATCAGTTCTCTCAGTTCCACTGACCACACAACAGAAATTTCTATATTTACAGACTGCAGTCCATCTATTGCTATATCTTCTTTGTTTGTCCATTTTCACTCTGTTCTTTAGTGGTTAGTACGCCCACAGGTATTAGGCTGGTGTACTGTTCTTAGCACTGAAGTGACACTGACTTGGTGGTGTTATGTTAGTGTGTGATGCATTGATACAAGTGGATCAGATACATCAGTGCTGCTGGAGATTTTTTAACACTATTTCCATTTGTCAAAGTCGACAATAATGATGATGAACGTATCCATTTTCCACTCTATTAAATACATCTACGTTGCTAGTCAACATTCTGTAGATTATCAGTCGCTGTCCCATATCAGTGGTCACAGGATGCTGCCCACAGGAAGCTCTTGAATGAAAACTCTTGGTTGGTGGACTATTCTCAGACAAGCAGTGACAAAACTCCAGCAGTACTGCTGTGTCTGATCCACTCGTAGCAGTGCGATACACATTAACACACTACAACCTCATCAGTGTCACCTCAGCACTAAGAATGATCAAGCAGTCAAATAATACCTACTTTCTGGTGCAGATGGACTACAGTGTGTAATTTTAAGAGTGAGTGTAGAAACAAGAAGGTAGTCATAAATTTTATGGCTGATTGGTGTAAGACCTATATGCCAAAACAGTGCGAGTATCAACACAAACCTTCTTCAGGTGCTGTAGAGATAGGGACTGCTGTTAGATCATTAATGACGTAATCAAACGTCCTTCCCTCTTCTACAAACTTTTTAAGGACTGGAACACAGTCCTGCACCAAAACCTAAGACAAAAAGTAAAAAAAAAAAAAAACAGAGATAAAAAAAAGGAAGGAATGAAGGCAGTTAAGGCTATGACATTAATTGTTTTGTAACACGTTTCCAAAGAACTATTGAGGAATGGTTAGAGCTGCAGCACTTCTAACAGTTGGTACCTCAAGCAACTTCCACCAATTCATTGCAAGCTTACAGTTTCACAAGCAGGAAAACAGGCTTCTGTATGCAAGTTCAAGTATACAGCCAATATTCAGTGGCATGGGAAGGTGTGAACATATCATGAATTGGTATTTTCACAAAGACAAACAGAATAAAACCAAGAACACAGGCTGAACTTCATAAGCAGTATTTTCCCTCTAATCACCAAAAGGTTAGCAACTGAATATCAGCAAACAAAATCAACAGAGCAAACATCTTTCAGCACAGGTAAGGTATAAATCATAATATAACCAATTAATAAAAAAGAATTCAAACTATCAGAGCATTTTGACACATTACCTCATAGCAGTCCCCTTTCAAGTTATCCAGAACATTCCCACAAGTCTTCCTCATGTGCTTTCGACATCCGTCAATCACCAGCTGGTCGATGTGAATACTTTATTAAGGAATGCTAAAGTAATGCAGTCTAACAATTGAACTTTAAAGATTCATGTGCTATATTTTAGGGAGGGTGCAACATAATACATTTTATTTGTTTAATAATTTGGGCAAAATGTACGTTTTTATATATTTGCTTATGCTCCTGGAAACATTAGTGATTTTCATAAATGCATTAGGAAATTTACTTGCAGAGATAATAATAATAATACACGGTAATTTAAAAAAATAATAATAAATGAATAACAATAACAATAATAATAATAATAATAATAATAATAATAATAATAGAGGCACTAGTTTTCTGTCAGCAATCTCAGGATGATTCTATTTCTGAAAAGAAACAAACCAAATCTTGCCTCACTCCTGCATTTCGCTATATTTCAGGCTTTTGCATGTAATGCTTAAAGCAAACAAAATTAAATAGTTACAAAAGGATATTTCCACCATGGTGATCATCTTTGGTTTGAGCTTCACTGCTTCACAAAGAATGCCTCCGTCACCCCCACCCAGGATTAGAACTTCCTTCCCGGCATATCGCTCCCTGCCACTGCCCATGATGGCCTGTGTGTAGGGCAAATCGCTCTCTGCCAGATCTATAGGAATTATTACACAAACACGACCACATTTTCATAGGCTGCATAAAAACGCAATTCGAGGAACTTGAAAAAGACGTTTGGTGCAACTTACTAACGTCCCCATTGAGGATCAGGATATTGCCAAACTGTTTTGAGTGCAGGATTTTGATGTTCTGGTAAGCAGAGTCTTTCTCATATACAACCTTATCAATATCATACTCCACAAGTCTGCCGTCAGCTGTTGGCCAGTACCTGTCCACCTCCCCACCTCGCCTCAGCGCAGGAAGCCTAACCACAAACATATAAACAGTTAGGGATTAATGATACATCTTAAGAAATGAAAAATCAAGTCCCAACTCTTTTCAAGTTCTCAAGTCCCACCTCTTGACTCTTTGGATATCTCCATGCAATAAAGTCTTCAGCTTCTTCTCCAGTGCATTCAGTAGCTAAAAAAAAAAACAAATTTAAAAACAGTTAAAGCAGTTTTATATCATCGTAATCATTGCATATCAACAGTGATAATAAGTAAAAACTGGAAAAGTGCATCTATACTTTTTGTTAAAAATGTTAAGTAGCAATAACTTGACCATAAAGAAACTAAGTTAGGCAGGCACTCGCTACAGGATTACTGCATAACTAATAATCAGAGACTTTAGTTCCCTACAAAAATTATGGTTAAATGTTTGAACATTATGATTTCTGCATGACAGCACATTTAAAATATCTAAACTGTCTTGATAAGTCAGTACCCCATTACACTCAGGTGAAGAAACTGCTGAAAAAATTTTGTTATGGGAAATGAACACTTACATTGTCCACTTGTGCAACATCATCCTGTTCACAACACTGCAGGTCAAAAGTCACCAGACCATGAGAGTGCATACGCAGGACAGCAAACCTGGCAGAGGACAAATATCTCAAATTCTAAAGAAGAAATACAGACACCTAGGGAAATATTCCCCATTAATTATGATTGTAGAAATTCCTTATATTGCTAGTTTTAAGCAAACTACTTTTTGCTCATGGTAGTCTTATGATCAATCTTTAGTTTTGTGATTTTTTTCCCCAAACCCTTCTCCAGTACTGTAAATTTTAACAAATCTACTCAGAAGGTCTGTGTTTTGAATACAGATATATCAGTTATGATCTCTGTTTGCAAAGTGAACACCAAGACCAATCTATTAACCAAATTATTTATTCATTGTCTGTAACCGCTTATCCAGTTCACAGTTGCGGTGGGTCCAGAGCCTACCCAGAATCAGTCCTTTGCAAGGCAACACACACTCACACACTAACACCTATGGACACTTTTGCCAGTTTTGACCGTAGGAAGAAACCGGAGCACCCAGAGGAAACCCACACAGCCAAGGGGAGAACACACCAAACCAAACTTCTCACAGACAGTCACCCAGAGTGGGACTTGAATCCCAACCTCCGGGTCCCTGGAGCTGTGTGACTGCAACCACTACCTGCTGTGCCTTGCAGGAGATCAATGTATACATTTCTTTTTTAAATTTGTATGGTGGGAGTAAAGGAACAGCACTCTCCTCCTCCCTCAGTCCATGGCTGAGAGCCCCTTGAGCAAGGCAGCAAACCCACAACTGCTCCCTGGGGGATGGCTGCCCGCTATTCTGGGTGTGTGTTCATAGCCCCTAGTGCAGTATTGAGTGTGTGTTTGTTCACTGCCACAGATGAGCTAAATGCGGAAGACACATTTTGTTGTATGTTGTACAATGACAAATAATTGCACATTTGCACAAAGAAAAAAGTCTTCTACCCCATTGTACAGAAAGAATGGAAAGAGAATGCTTAAGAAAACAAACGAAGATTACCTTTTATACAATTTAATTGAGGATCACCTGTGGAAATCTTACACTGTATTTTTCCTGACAACTAATCCTTAAAATGCTCCACTTTGTTTTTCGTGCTAGTTCTGGTCATTCAGGTCAAGCATTGTTTGAGTCTCATGACCATGACAACTAGATAACCAATCAGCACAAAGCTGCAGGATGCATAATCGAGATTCTGGAGATGTGTATGGCAGCATATCTGTAAGCCTCCATGGTCAGTGTCCAACAAATCTGGCAATGGATTTTATACAGGATCATAGTAAAAGTATTGATTTCATTTTTAATGTGTATATTTGCGAAACTACGGACAAAAAGCTAGATAAAATGAATGGCCATGGCACCTAGCAATAGGAAGTGTTGACACTCTGTAATTCCTATTGGACACCCTTCTTTTCTGAGATATCCAGTTAAAATTAAAACGATAATTTGTAAAACAGCTTCTAAGACCCTAAAAAAAAGGCATTCTTTCACAGGTCCACATAGAGCATCAGACCACAATGGCTGCTATGCAAAGGCAGTACTGGACACAGAGAATATTGCCCCAAAGTTATATGTGGTCCTGCCCAGGCCAGCCTTATCCCAGCTTAGGCCAACACAAAGGCACACCAGCTGTGTTTACCACAAACCACACACAAAACAGGAAGTGTGCGCCAAAGCCCTTAGATCAGATTCACAAAGCCACTGAAATGGCCCTGTGCTCATCTATCGCAGCCCATTGTTCTGCAGGGGATGCACTTAACTGGCCAATCAATAGTCATCCTAAAGACTGTCTGAACACAGGAGCACACCTGGCGTTTTCAGTGGGGGGGACCAGGGGGGCATTTTGAGCGCTCAGGCATGGATACGCTCATCATTATTGTCTGACTCTCAACAGTTAGCTTCAACATTGTGCTTAGCTGAAAAAAAAATCCTCAGTGGAATGCCTGACAATATTTCTCTCTGAACTTTTACACTCACCCATGACTCATCTCTGATAAATAAACTATTTAACCAACTGAGGTATTTACACACATTAAAATATAGCTTATATGTCACAAAAATTAACAGCTAAATTTACCCAGACATTCCACCTGGCTGAATCAATGGCATGTCATAAATCCACTTTAACTGTCACACCAGATTTGAAAATGCATGGAATTGCTGTGCTACTAAACATGACAAGTACTAGTATTTAGAAAGAGGCATAAATCCCCCTCTCTTAGAACTACATCTAAATAATAATAAAAATTATATGGTTTCATTGTAAAAACTGTTGAAAGTGAGTCATATCACCTACCTGCCATTCTTGCCAATGAAGGTGGCCAAGTACCCATGTCCCTCAGTATCATGAAGAGTCTCTGTCATTTCCTGCTCTTGAAATATAGACTGCAGGCCACGTACAGCCGCAGCATGGTCAGCTGGAACGAGAGATGACAAACAATCAGAGGCCTCACCAACCAAGTAATAAGCCTTTGAATTCTGTGACCTTTTTCAGTTTCTCTTAGGAACAGGACAGGGATTAGTGCTGCTGCTTCATTGACCTTGAGGGTGATCCAAGTCTCTTATATTATAGTGCTTAATCTCTTTGATATAGTGTAAGAGTGCAACTGTTGCAAACACACAGCATGCTGCAACATTCTTTACAAAAATAAAGCTCATCTGGCAGAAACAAAGGCCACTCCAGAAATTTAAATATTTTACAATAATTTAAAAATAAATTTTGGGGAAACTGCAATGAAACACATTCTAAAAAAATCTGCAGCATAAGATGTACTTACCACCAATGATACAATTATAGAAATGAGTTACAAAATCTTGGAAGACATAATGGATCACTGGTGGTTTAATACGTTAATTAAATGGCTAGATATTTGAGATAAGTTAGTTCATGTCACAAACCCTGAAATAAAAGTCGAAAGGTTACTTTCGAACAGTGCATTTTAAGAAACTCATTTACCTTGACAAATACTAAATTACAAAGAACATTTGTAAAAGATGTTATTGTCGTTTAAGCCAGTCATAAAGTGAAAGTGCCTCATTTGTTCTCTAAACATTAAAACTATCTACATAATCTAAAACCAGCTTGACTTTTTTTCAATTTCATAGATTTCTGCCAGCTATCAGTGCATCTCATCATATTTATTTACATCATATGTATTAAGACAGCTTTCAAAATGCAGTCTGCAGAATGGCAGTAATTATGGACTTCATGTCGCTATGCCAGGCACACCGTCATATTATCACAGCTGGTCAAGCAAAAGTTAAATATTGAGGTAATATAAAGTAAAGCCTTTGAGAGTAATTTGACACTGCCCTTTACAGAGGTGTGTTCCTGTAATGGTCCCTATGGCAAGTAGTTATGGGCAATGTGAGTTAACATTAAAATACCATCATACTCTTTCCACAACACACCATAAATAATTTGTTTATTATATTTACATAAGGATCAGACTAAATACCACTGAGCAGGACTACTTTAAATATTACCAGGAACAGTAAACGCAATTTAGTAATAAACATTTTGTAAAGCTTCTCTGCACTAAACCAAGTAAAATATGTTACTTTAGCTTCCTTTTATAACGATGAGGACATGTTTTCCTATCAAACCGGACAATAGCCCCAATGTCTTCAAGAATGTTTTTTTTTTCACAATAACGATTAAATATCGTGGTATTGCCCACCCTTTAACACACAGGCTCCTGTCTAAGAACAGAGGCTCTTTAGCCTCATGCTAGACACACACACCCACAGTGGCACTAACATTAACTGTCGTAACCTTTATTATCCTAGGCCCTTTAGCAACAACATATAGAGCAAAGTAAGCGCTTATACCCGCAGAAAGAAGTCTGTTCCAGCAATAGATGATTGTGGTGGAACCGTTAATTAAACAGATGCAGACCCTAGCTTCTTATTAAACGTATTCCACTTCATTTTAAACAACCCCATTTTGCAGGGTGTAAGTGTGGCACCTTTTAAATGGAACAGAACATTCGTATTAAGAAAGAGAGAGAGAGAGAGAGAGAGAGAGAGAGAGAGAGAGAGAGAAGTCAAGTCTAGTTAGCTTTAGCACATTTGCTACCGCTGTAAGGTCAACATATTAGTATACTAAACGCCCAAGGGAGGTATGTGTAACCGCACTCGATTATCCTCCCTGGCTTTCTTTTATCTCGGGCTGTCCCAGAAATGGCTAAAACGAGTTGCAAGAGTCGTTATTCGTGCTGTAATGTCTGTAACATGGCAGAATGCACAGGCCCATGTTACTGCAATATGAGACGCATGAGTCTCTGTCCGTTCATTCATTCCGCAATTCATATGTTTTTTTTTTACCTGGCCCACAGAGCTTGAAGTCAAGGGTGTAATGTCGCACTGCCATAATGGGGTAAAGCCGTCTGCCATGCCTGGAAAAGGCAGCCGGAGTGGGGAAAGCGGGACGAGTCTGCGGTGAAAGCAGTAGAATTCAGCGAGGACACTCACACAGAACGTACGATGTAGTTGTGACTGCTGCTGCTGCGGTGTGTGCGAGTGTATGTATGTAGGTATGCGTGCGTGTGCGCGCGAAGTGGGCGGAGAACAGTGCAGTGGAGTCAAAAATGTGTGGGTGTGTGTGTGTGTGTTTATTAAAATAAATGTAAATATTAAGTATCATGGAAGAAACTACCCCTTCATTAGGATGCCTCAGCGACCAAGGTGTAGTAACAAAACATTTAATTCCAAGGCACTAAGAGAGGAATAAATCATCACCTGTTTTGACTCATACATCGAAACAAACCTTACATGGATCTGAAAAATATTAAACAAAAAGAAACCTATGGTAAGGTTAATTTTCGTTATACCTGCTTGACCTGTTCTGTGTCATTTTTTGCACATGACCAATTGGTGTCATCAACGAGCTGGCTGGGTTTCTTACAGTGTAGGGCTTCATAAACCAACACATGAACTAATCAACCAAATACATTTCCTCTCCTGCATTTTCTATCCAATTCCCAGAGTACTAAGTTTCTAAAATATAGTGGAATAATGTAGTGTACAATAACCAATCCTTGCTTACATAACATTTCAATATTAGTTGGCCTCTGACACTTATTTCATGTGTTACAGGTCACATTCTATTGTTTTATTTTAATTAAAAAACAATTATCTTTGTCAGGGAAACATCTGAAAATGTTTTCTTTGTACTTTTATCAGTTCAAACATTTTAACCAATGACATTTTACCCAACTTTTCTGTAAATGGCATTTGTAGTTGCACAGAATTCACGAAGCATTTAAAACACTAATATACGTTTTACTACCCTGCAACAACACAGTAATACAAAATAAATTAATATCTACACACATTAGCACTTCTACAGGACAAATGCCCTCTCAGTATGTTATATGCCCCTGGCTATTCCATTTGCCACTATCTGTAATGAATGTTTCCACTGACCTGACCTTTATAAAAGGACAGTCATTCCAGTGAAGATACCCTTATCAAAACAGCCACAGTCCAGCAGCTTAATTCCAAAATGTTATGACTGTGAGTAATAAGCAATACTGATAGTAGTAGGCTGTGGGAATATACTGGTAACCAGGAGTCTAGATAATGTCTTTACATACCTCAATTTAGGCTGAGACATGGCATGACAACAAATGAGGGACCTGCAGAAAATATCCCAAACTTTATTGAGCATTTTAATACGAATCTGCACAAACCAAAAATAGTAGCCTTGTAATAAGCTTTTTTTTTTCGTAATTACCGACATATTCCCAAAGGAGTTATGTAAAGTAACTAATATGTATGTAAATAATTTAAACATGTTTACTGAAGATAATAGTATGGGAATAATGGAAAATAAATTTAGGCTTTAAGGTGTATTATATTTTACTGCTAACAGGCCTTACACAGATGAGCACAACATTTGCACCCATTGCCCTCTGTACCAGTTATGTTCGTTTCTAGTTTCTAGTTTTACATGGAAACAAGTTATACATGTAAACCTAAACGTTACCCAATTTCCCTGTCTAGCCTCTAGCATTGTTGTAAACCAGAAAATCTTGCAAGGAGGGATTTATGTCCTTTAAAGGCAGTTTCAAGAAGCTGCATGTCTGTGTGCAATCATTCCGTCAGTGAAATTCACTGGACCTATTTACTACTATCAAAGCTAAACTAACCATTTGTGGGCACTCCTTACATGGAGTGAATTCAGCTACATTTATGGCCTAAAATATTTAACTGTGTTCATTCAGCTTATATAATCTCTACAGATAAACATGAAATGAAATGAAATGCTAAGAGGCAGCTGAATATGAGCTAACCCTATGGTGTTCAATACCAGTGTGGGCTAAACTGTTATATAGAACAATACTAAAGGGGTTTGGAACAGTGTAACTGTTTGGAATGGTGATGAAGCACCATAAATCTCTTTTGGGAAGAGATGGACTGGCATTTGTGATCCAAAATAATATTCCAACATCTGTACCTGACCTCATGCTTTCATAGCTGAATGCAATTAGCTCATCACAGTAAGGTTCAATATCTTGTCTAAAGCCTTGTCAGAAGAGTAAATATCTATAACATTATGCCAAAACACCAAACTATTTATTGTTAAAATTATTTTTATCTTGTAGATACAACAACATAATTGTCTTCACATGAAAGTTTTATCCTGTTAAAGGTCTTTTGGAAACACATTTATAAGAGGGGTATACACCATCATTTATCTTCATATAAGACACAGCTCAGCATACAAAACCATGTACAAACAGCTGGATAAATATCATGCGTACAAAAATAGACAACTGTTTCACTGGTTAACTGGAGCATTATTGCCAGCCTTGATTAATTTACAATGTACCAAGTGGTGTTTCCAAGCCTATGGGGTGAAAGGCTGAACTGGAGACAACCAAGGATAAGGGCAACATTAAATATACACTACCGTTCAAAAGTTTAGGGTCACCTCCGATTGTTTGGGATCATCATTTCAAGAAATATGAAACCAAAGTTGTTGCAGGTATATGTATACAATCAATGGCTGTAATGTGATGTTAATTATTCTAACTGCTACAGAGAATATATAATAAGTTGAAAAATGGCTCAGATATTGTTGCTGTCAGGACAAAACCTTGTACATTCACATTTGTATACTCTTCAAAACCATCAACTTCACTTTACATTTCCTCCAAACACTGCAATGAACCGACCAATTGAAACTGTGCATTACTTGCAGACAAATCTTTTTCTTTCTTCTTTTTAACATTAATTTATATTCAAAGTTAAGAATGTTTCTACTTATCCTGTAAGGTGCCATTTGTTTGACTGACAGCAATGATATGCTAAAAAATATGACCAAATCATGTAATTTTGTAAGAAATTGTTTATAAATTGATAAATACAGCTTATAATTTGATCATTTATTTTTCCTTAATTTCTTTAATATCCTGTTTTTCATAAAATGTTGATTGTGATTGTGAATAAACTATTGATATATGTTTTAGTTTGTTCTTTAAAAAAATTCAATCCATAATATATAATATACTTTTAAGAAATAATTACAAATATGACTTTAATGATTTTAAATCTCTGAACGGTAGTGTACACTCATCTGTCTTTTTCTGTCTCTACATCACCCTCTCTCTCTCTGACTCTCTATCTCTCTCTCTTTCTCTCATACACACACACACACACACACACACACTCCCATGCTCATTCCACATCTTACACACACCAACATACAGTCCATCATTAGAAAAGTTTGTCATTGAAACTAGAATTTACACATCCATTTAAGAGCTTTAAAATAAACACCACATACAAAACTCAGAACTTTGACTGTGGCCATGCAATGAAAATAATAACAACAAATTCGTTAGCTTAGTTACAACAATACCAGCAGGTCTGTACATTTAGTCCATTTGCATTTCTTCTGTAGTCATCACTGGGGAGCAGAGCTCAAAGTAAGAGCAGCAGTCATCTGGCTTTTCAGAAAGCTCAGTAATTATCATGTCATTACATGTCATACAGTACACAGAACTCTGCTTTCAGTAATTTCAGTAGACCAGGATTTCATATCAATATAGAAAATAATGCCTTGATATCCACATATTGACATTGTGCATTGACGAAAACCAATCAAGAAAAGGAGGAAGACGGTATAGCATTATGGCAAGAAACGGCCTAGAAGAGCACAGATAAAGATCAAGGAACAAGAGATAAAGAGAGAATCTTCAGCAGAGGCAAAGATGCAGAGGAAGAATATCTGACAGAGGCAAGTGTGGATATAAAGTCCAGTGTTATGTAGGCTTCTCTCCTGTTGTACTTGTGCTGACTGGAATTGGCTTTTTTTTACACATCCCGATGAATGATTTTGGTCTCTGCTTCTTGGAGTGGGACATCCTATGAGAAAATGATATGAATATATACACATTATCATATCAAACATGGGTAAATCATAGGGAAATGAATACTCTGTTTAAAAAGAGTTGTAGGGATATAGTATGTAAACATAGTTGTTTAGGTTTAGGATTTAAGTTAAATATAGTTGCTATTAAATGCTACTCGTAAACTGCTGCTTAAGCAATGGTAGTTAGCCTTGCAAAATAATATAAAAATACCATGATATAATAAGGTCATATTTTGGATATTATATTTTAATCAACATTATTTAATTTTGATTTATCATATACATTTTGCCTAACTGTTATTACATTGCAATGTCAGTTTTCAAAGCCAATATTGCAGTAGTGATTAGCAAACAATGATAACACCCTGAAAATTTCAGGCCTCTTACCTTGAATGTGTTCTGTAAGATGCGCAAGCGGTGCAGCTTCTCATTAAGTAAGGGGTCGTTACAGCGACGGACAAATGAGCGTTTGTACTCCAGACGAGTGGAGGGCCTGTGTTCGTTTACAGGGGACAGACTGGCCCTCTCCAGCGCACGGTACAGATCACCCAGAGAGTCAGCTTGCTGTCTTCGCTCCATCTCCATACCTGCAGAGGGCACCACATATTTACAAGAATGATTCCATTAGGATGTGATAGGAGAGCCTCAGTGTAAAGCAGTGGCGATTGCTCTAAGACTGCAAGGGAAGCTCAGCTTCCCCTAAAATGTCAAAAAATAAGTGATCAAATATATACTGTTGTGTGTACATGTCATTGAATAAATATGCACTACAACGCGATTAACGTTTGTTCAGAATCAGCTTCTTATCGCTGGTAAAGACGCGGCTTTCCTCTCAATCATTCCCGCAGTTTAACAGTGATTTAAACAGTGAGGACGCTGAGCGTCCACAGAGTTCAGTGGAGAAGCAGCGAAGTGCAGTGAAACGAGACCAGTGATTGGATAAATGCTGGGCTTTGTCCCGCCCATCGGACGCTCAGCGTCTCTGGGGGTCTATGGGGCAGTGGGCTGGCCTCAGCTGGCCCGGACGCTCAGCTTCTGCATGATGATTGGATGATCTGTCTGAGGCTGAATCCCTTTTTGATTGACAGCGAAATGAACGAATGAACGAATCCTACACCAAACGAACCCTTTGGTGTAGAGATCCGTGGGAGCATTACATTTTCATTCTGTTCTGAGTTGAATCAGACTATCTTAAACCTCTTAGCGGCATTTTCTTTGTTAAAAACGACTAGCGACAAATCGAGCTTCTATTTCTGGCGGTTTTTTGTAGCTGCTTGTGTTTGGAGACTGACTTCTATCACTCTTTCTGACTTCTATCGCAGTTTCTGACAAGCGGGTGCTGCTGAGCCCCTCCACCGTCACAAAGCACTCACAGGCGGACATACTTCACATGGGCCAAGGCCGTTTTAAGCAGCCTAGCTCTGCTGGACATTGAGAGGACACTAGTGAAGTCCCTGGAAAAGACGCATTGTTGTTACGACAGGGTCACAGATCATTTCGTTGAAAAGGAACGGAGGGTAGAATTTACGTATAAATAAACCGACACATTTTATGATGTAGGCCGAAATTGAGCTTCCCCTCCTTGAAAGACCAGCATCCGCCACTGGTGTAAAGGTACAATATTGCGTAAACAACTGAAGTCTTGTGTCAGTCTGGTGTTCGTGATATGGCCATTTTTGGAATTCTAGTGGGTCTTAGCAGATTTCTCTCTGGGAAAAAAAAGAATAGTGTTTTAAAAAATATTGCCCCCTGTAGATAATAAAAATGTTCAGAATCTAATCATTTTTGTCCTGTGTACATTTATCTGTTCTATAACACTGAACCCCCGTAATGGACAAGATTGTTAAGAAGTCGTTATACTAATATTGCTGCATAAAACCTACAACATGGACAAAAATTATTGGAATTTTTTTCCTTCTAGACATGAAACTAAAACTCATGTTTACATTAAATAAATACATTTGTCAGTGAGGCTGCGCACCATTATGAGGAGGATTAAAACAGTGAATAAAAGCTCCATACTCCTCAAGGGCCAACGTTAGACATACACACATGAACCAGTTATGTCAACACCCTGGTGGTGGTGTTGGGGGGGGGGTTTCTCAATCATGTGGTTGATTTGGGAAAGTGTAAAATATAGTATTTAAACATCTCTCTCTCAATGTGATATATATATATAATATAAAATATATATAATATAATATATATATATAAAATTTGTTTTTTCTTAAAAATCAGATTGTGAGGCGCAGAAATGAAGAAGTAGAAGAGAAATTAAATAATGTATAAAATAAACAAATGTATGTTGGTTTACTCCCAATATTCTATTTTGGATTTAACATAAAATGGTCAGAAAACTGAACTGATAATCATTAGAGGGACCAGCAAACTCCTGTTTAACACCCTCAATTTCAAGAGAAAGGTTGGTCTAGCATAGGTCTACAAACTTTTGGCCACGCAGAAGTGAACCTTGGCCTGCAGTACTGTTTGTATGTTAACTTTTGTGCCCTCATTGCGTACATGGAAATACATAAATGTAACAAAACTCATTCTAATATTGTCAATTCAATACATGATAATATTACATTACATGTATCAATGTTCATACTTCCATTTTGTACAACCTCATAATTCAGATAATACGTTGATATTTATGAGACAAATGTTCACTATATATTTCCTATCAGATTTGACAGGTTTACAATTACCCCAGGATGCGATTTTCAGAATCAGAACATGGTGCACTGCTACAAAATGACAACATGATTTTAGTAGTCTACTGTGAAAGTGAGTTTAGAGCTGGAGTTTCTAATATAGGCATGGCAGACATTACAGAATGACACATGAATTTTGTCATTTAATAATGGTGTATTCAAACCATGTAGATGAGCCTATTTCTCACTCCAACTTATCTGATTAGAATGTATGTTAATTTCTGTCCATAGTTTGCTTTAAATGTGATATTTTTGTGGCTATTAAAAGAAATGCATGTACTGCTACCAGCCCTTATTTAAACAGTCAACTGAAAGACAGCATTTAAGTTGATAAGTAGCCTGCAAACATTTTAAAAAAAGTGTTCATTTTTTTAAAGTGTACAGTTTTGTGTATGGAAAATAAGATGTTTTTTTAAACACCTTAGTAGTTTAATTGAGTGATATACACTTAAGCACCCCTGAAAGGACCACTTAAGGCACTGTCCTGAAATCAAGGGGGAGGGTGAAGCGGAATTCCTACACTCCCCCAAAACTTACTTATTGCTTTCTGTGTAGTGCTGAACATGGGGTGGCCACAGAGAACCACAGAGGCTCTAGATAGGTTTCTACAGGCAGTTCTACCTTGCTCTACTAAAGACGACCACTGGGTGGCAGTGTGACAGCTATCAGCAATTATTTCTGTATTTACTTTTGTGTGTGTGTGTGTGTGTGTGTGTGTGTATATATATATATATATATATATATATATATATATATATATATATATATATATATATTTGGACCGGTTCTGAGGGTCACACTCTTCCTAACCTTACTTCATCTTATAAGCTCAGTTTGTTAGACAAGCTTGGATGCAACAAATTTAGTGCAACACACTTAGACTGTTTACGACAGTACCCCAGGATGTTAAGACAGCTCAACCATGTTCCAGATCAGACCAGACAATACTCCAGTTCAGACCTCAATCTGCCACCAGAGCACTCAATAAACATCTTTACTTGCAGACTGGTCTCTTCGCTTCATTTTGATGCTGCCAGAAGACAAGTTTACAACAATATAAGGCATGCAGGGTGCATACACAGATCTCTGTTTGGTCCCCTTTGTGAAATACAGCCCATATAGGCAAGCTGATTAGACAAATGAGGAAGACTGATGAACAATGCTATTATTCTGTGTGTTGGACAGATTTGCTGTCTTTGGCTTTTTTGAGGGGCTTAAGAAAGGCAAGGGAATAGAGAAGAGAGATAAGTGGTGGTGGTGGTGGGGTGGAGGGGGGCGCTCTTGGGGGGCTGGAGGCGTGTTCCTTTGCCCTATGCATCAGTCGACATTAACGCAGGCTGAAAGCACTCTTCCTCATGTGCTCTGGGGCACAATGAAGTCTCTGACAAATGTGTGTGTGCGGGAGTGTGAGTGTGTAGGGGTAATATGGGGATGTGGAGATGACAAGTGTGAGAAATGAGAACTGTCAGAATAAATTAGGATCAATTAGGACATATCTTGTAAAACTCTACCTAAATAGAGGTTTAGAGAAGGGCATTCAGCCAAAGATGCATAACTTCATCTAATTAAGAGTACTGATGTCACATTTTTATCAGCAATATCCAATTCTCTCAGTGTTCAGTGATTATGTGTGATTTCCAGCACAACCTTATAACTGTGATCTCTGTGGATAGCAGGTAGAGAGGTGGATAAAAAATTAAATTAACATTGTCCAGCACTATCAGTACTACAAATGCCAACTTTGTATTTATATATAACACATTTTATTCTGCAAAACCAAATGAGAAGTTAAAATAAACATGAACTTTTTGGTGTATTTTTACAATGGAAATGCATGGCAATGCAAAAAAAAGAAAAGAAAAAAAAAATAGGAAAACTTCTTAAAGTGAATGTGTGAGTGAGTGTCCCCCTGCGAAGGACTGGTGCCCCCTTCAGGGTGTGTTCCCATCTTGCGCCCAGTGATTCCTGGTAGGCTCCAGACCCACCATGATCCTGAACTGGATAAGCGCTTACAGAAATGAATGAATGAATAAATGAAGTTCCTTAAAGAGATATTGAGCTGACACAATTAAACTGTTAAGATGTATATCTGCGTGGTCATACTTTGGATATACTAAGCCTGTCATAATTATTACATTATGGATTTATCATACCGTATTTTGCCATTTCCTCAATAATTTTTTGCTGACCTCTGTACTGCCCATTTTGATTACTTGTGTGTTGGTTTAAATAAGAATGATTTTCCAATATTTTAGCTAGTGGTGCTGTTCTGTTCTCTCGTTTTCTCTGCTCTCTCTGTCTTGTGGCCATTATGTTGGTTTGGTCTTATAGGTCTTATTTATTTATTATATTTACATTATATTTTTATATTCCAATCACAGTGTCTGCATATTCTTATCCAAACATTCTTAAATAATTCCAAACTAAATTTTTGCTAAAACTTAATTGCCCTTTAAAGGGGTGTAACAGCATTATTATGCAGTTACAACATATTGACCACAAAAATATGGCTATTGTTACAGTCCTAGTATATACAATCCAAAATGACTAATGAGTCTTGATATATTTTATGATTGTTGATAAGAATTAATAAGAGGGGATCTGAAATGTTTAAAAATTACATTTTAAGCCAGTAATTTACCTTTAAAATTCCTGCTGTAATAATGGAAGAGTAAGCAGTTGCAGATAATGAATAAATGAATAAACAAGCCCTTGCAATGAAGACCCATATATATGCAACACCTCTTAAGCTTCGATGGTATTTTTTGATACCTTCTATTAAAAATAAATCAGTCACTAAAACATTTCTTCTGTTTAGTAGGCAATTAGGTTTTCTGTTAAAAAATATGCTCAGGCGGAAAAACTGTTTATCTCCACAGCTAAGACTAGACATATTGAGCAGTGCTACTAAAAATGGAAATATATGGTTCTTAATTGCAAGGGCTCAGATGTGTAATGATGCTGTTGTTTCTCTGCATGGATATGGAATGTTACCTGAATCTCTGGTGTAAGCCGGTCCAAGCTGATATCTCTGGGCTTCTCTGTGTTCAGGCGCTCCAGCTGTGGCAGCGAGGATAGCATGCAGGCCGCTGTCTCGGGGCAGTGTGAAGCTGCGGTGTTTCCCCATCCCCCCTCCACCTCGGGCAGTGGCACATGGCTGGTTGGGTGGACTCGGCTGTCTGGGCGTCGGGGGCCCATAGCGCTCTGGCAGAGGGCCACGCTGGGCAGGGAGAGTTGACTGGCGACGGAGCTCCACAGGTACAGCTCCATTAGGGTCCAGGAAAACAGCGTCATCTAAAGGAAGAGTCTGCAGGTAATGCAGGCCAGAGCTGGTGAGTGGTGTCTCAATTAGATCCTGCCATGAACGCCGCTGATTAGCTGATTTGCGGCCAGGAGAGCTTGAGCCACTTAAGCTACCCCCTCGCTGAGGCTCCGGTAGGAACTCCTCATGGGGGGAACGTGGCTGGACAGTTTCGGTGGATGGCGGCCGGATATGTTTGGGCTCCAGGTAGGGGCTCATTTGCTACAAATGAAGAAAGATAAAAGTGAATGAGCAGACAGCATGGTGGATAACACCATCACAATGAACACAGAAGACTTCTCAGAGAGCAATGACACTGCTTTACCAATAAGTGTGCCTCTGTAACTGCATATGAAATTGTACAGATGAAAATGTACTGAAAGTACTATAGTACTGAGCTATCAGAGAAAATCCTATAAGCTCAAGTGTTGACTTCAGGCTGAGAAAATTAAAATCCTCCCTAGGATTTAATTCCAACTGCCTGGACATTGCTGCTGTTAATCGGAGCTAACTTAGAGTTACATAGGAAAGTAGGTCCACTGTCCACGTTTGGGCCACACCCTCGGAGAGTTATGTCTGTTCACACTAGACCAGGATCTTTTCTCTTTGAATCAGTAACAGTTAAATATATTCATGTACATATATGAAAGTGCCTATAATGAGCAGCACAGTGGCTTGTTGGGTCTCAGCTTTGGAATCTTCAAGTCCTATCTAAGTGAAGATTCCAAGTTTTCCTGCCACAGTCCAAAAACCTGGAGGTTAGGTCAATTGGTGTGAGTGAATAAGCGTGTATGTAAATGAATGTCTGTATGCTTGTGAATGAATGTTTGTATGCCCAGATATGGTCTGATATTTTATACTGGGTGAACCATCCAGTTCCCGATGCTGTCCTTCCGGAGGACAGTTGTGCCTGGTTGAGAGAACGCTGTTTGGTTTAGCTGCCGTTTCTCTCCAGTGTGTATGGGGATTGAGTGTTGAATAAAATACAGTGACCAACCAAACATGACTTTAACCAAACATGTTGAAACAACGAGTAATAAAACCAGGCAGACTGGTCTAATTAGAATATTCAACACAACCAATTTATTGGAGTGACCAGACCTTTCTATGATAGTACCTATTTGTGTTGTTCAATTTTACAGTGTCAATGACATTTATCGTAGTAGTCAAAACAGGTGAAGTGGCATGACGACAGAGGTATAAAGTATACCAGCAGGACACAGAGAGAAATGTGGCCACCTCTGTGCTGCCCTAGAGCTGTCACCAGCAGTTAGCCTTTGAATCTGAAAGTGCAATGCGTGCACACATACAAACCCTTACACACACACACACACACACACACACATACACACACACACACACAGCTTTTCTACATGGGAATATAGGAATCTCCTGGACTGGGCTTCTCTCATTAAGATAAGGGTCAGCTGCCATGCGAGATCCTTTGTCTGAATTTACAGCCACTAAACCAGTCTCCAGAGCTTTAATAATTAATTTGTCCTTCAGCTTCACTCGTCCTCCTCTTTCACACATTATTCGTCTTTTTTTCCCTCCCTCGCTCTCATCTCCATTTCATCTTCCCTTTCCATCTGTTCACATGTTTCATATCTTTATTATCTTTAATGTGTGAAGCACTCCTCTCCATTTTGTGCAGAGACAACATCTCATAGTGCTTCTCCTGTTCAAAGCAAATTAACTAGGTCGGTAATTGTATCTGCAGTGAACCTCCACAAAGATTGGTTGCTGACCAATTGCCCTGCAAACTGACTTCTGAACAAGGGAAAGCATTTTAAATGCAGGACAGACATGCATAACATGATTCTGTTATAATTTTATATTACATTTTTGTCATTGTCCAATGAAAAACATATATCTAGTAAAATAGTAACTTTACAGGATAAGGAAAAACCTTGAATTTCAATGGAAGTCCATGTAAAAAAGAATTTATTCTCAAATTTTATATAAGTAAGTCTGGCATATTTCAATTGATCCATTCATCATGAAATGTTTACACAATGTGAAGGGCAGATGCTGTGTTTAAACTATGTAGTAAACTAAAAACTCCACGAAAATGGAGATACATAATTTTCATTGGACAATGCCAATATATTATATATACCATGGCCTTATCTAACATTTTTAAATGTTTTAACACTTTGCTTTGTAAAATGAAGAACTGTTAACTGTTGTCCATAATGACAAATAATGACAATGATTCCTTAATTATATGTTGAAAATATAACTTCTAGAATACCTTATATTTGAAATAAAAATAAAATCTCCAGAGAGCAATTGGTATAACGTTACTATACAAAAGTGATTTTTCTTTCTAATATCTTGCAATTCTTTGTAAACATGCTCTCTATTTAAAATAAAACAGGATCTAAAGCTTTAATTTAGTTTAGTAGGCTGTATTTTTCCATTTAAACACAGTTTATGCCCACTTCTAACACTGGACAAGAAAGCAGTAATACTAAACAATGGGAATGTCTGATAAATTGTTCTTTGTTGCAAGGGCTCAATTATTTATAATAATGTAATAATTACTTAGTGGTCTGAAACACTTAATATATTGCAAGATCATATTCAGTCATGATCATGCTCAGTGCTAAGCACCAGGAGCCCGTAGGCACTGGGGTGTGGGATTATGGAAATGATTCCAAGGCTAGATTTTGTTACAAATATGCAAATGCACATATTCAGTTCTGAACTATGTATACATTTATATAAGAAACGTTGCTAATCATCCAATATATTTGGTAAATGTAAGAGCATCAGAATATTCATTGTGATGTCTAATTTTTTTTTTTTTTTTAATGACCTCATTCAATTTATAGTATATCATTAAAGGAGACCAGCTAAAGCAGGGGTTAATGCATGACAAAATGGTCCAGGATGAACAAATATTTAAACCCTAATGCAGATATCTTTATACGGGTCATTGGGTAAAGCAGGACATACTAAGGCAGAGTGAGGATAGGTGTCATATGGTGGTGGAGGGCTGTCCTGTTTAGGCATGGAGGTCATGTGATCAGTGTCCTCATGGTCACTCTCACTCCAGTAATCTGAGGAAGAACCAAAAAAGTACCATGTTTACAGTGTTATGAACTGGGAAACACACACAATGCTATAATGGTTTCTGGCTCTTTTAATCACAACCGACAGTAGCCCATTCCATTTGTAAAACACCATTATTAATTCCATAAAATTCAAACTCTTGTTAAATGGGACATTCTGACATTGTGTCTGTCCACACTCATCAGTCAACCACCTTGTCACAAGAGCATTTTCAAGTCAATAGCTCAATATATCCAACCCATTAGAAAAGCCTTACATATGTTTAGGGAACCTGTAGTTCAGGCTGCAGGAGATCAGAGAGAGGGAATAATTGATTTGACAGAATGAGTGGAGCATGAAGGCTTCCTCTCACCATGATCCTGCCGAATCCTCTCCTGCTCCAAGTGAGCTGCTGCTGCCATGTTTAATCGACTCAGCCACCTGTGTGTGAACAGAAAAAAAAACAACTGTCACCAGGGAAGCTGCTAAATGCTAACAAAATTATCCTTAAATGTTGTACAAGTGGTAAAGAAGTGAAGAACAGAGTTCAAATGGAAGCAGACTTGTAGCTTTTGTGTATACACAACATATAGTGTTTGCAAAAGTCAGACACTAGCATGTTTCATATATTTCATTGGAAGACAGGGCTATTTAATTTATGGGAGCAATATCTGAATAGATTTGATAAAATATCATTAATCATTATCTGCACAGGAAAATAAGTGAAAAAAAGAATATATAGAATTCTTGTTAAGACATTGTCTCCATCAGGTAAAAACACTGTGGTTTCTTATTTGAAAAAAAAAAAGGATGCTAAACTGCCCAGAAGATTAGTCAAGAACATGCAATATACACAAAAAACTGACAAACACACGCACAAAAAACTAAATATTAAAACTAGAAAAGCTTAATATGAATACACTTGGTTTGTGAGAATTAGGATTGTCACACATCCCTCAGGTTCAGTACAGAGCCTAGCCCCTGGGGACTACATTTCCCAGGACACCTTGGGTGATCATGTGACCTCCAGCATACAGTCAGCAGCCTATCACAAATCAGCTTCATCTGATTACTGATTGTTTTCACCTGATGGCCTATTTGAACAGTTTGCTCTTTGTGAAGTATTATTGCCGATTCCAGTGTGTACTAAGCTTTAGTATGTCTCACTGTATTTTCTGGTTTATGACTTTTGGCATTCTTTTCAACTTTGTCTTTGCTTGTTTTCTGACTATGCTTTCTGATTTAGATTTTGGTAATAAACATTTTTAGCCTCATTTGCATGCATCCTACTTTGGCCTGATCCTCACAAGAACATTCAATCATCTTCTAAGACTGAAGATTTGATGTGACCCTGCCAATTACATTAAATACTTCAGAAAACATTAAATAATGGAAGCCAAATTAAAGCTGTGTATTTATAAAAAGAAAAAAAATCTGATATAAAGTTTAGTTTTAGAGGTTCATTTGTAATTTTCTATTAAACATATAATTCTTGCCTTTTTTCTTGTAAATGAATAATTTGGCGGTATCAGATTTTTTTTTTATATGGAAATTATCAAAATCAAGGGTAGTCCCTGATATCTACATGGCATTGTTTCAATACGTGCCAACTGCAAGGAGCCATTTAATATGTATGGAAATATTCTGTTAAGAGGGCATGAATTTAATTGTCTCTTTTAGCTTGATAAGAATGGTGTGATGAGTGTAGTGCTTTCTTGCCTGTTCATGTCATCCACGTTATCTGCTGCAAAGTAGAAACTCTTGATTTTGGGATGGCATGCTTTAAAAGCACTTCAGTGGAAAAGAAAAATACAAATATTAGTATCTTTGTGGAGATGTGAAACCTCTATTTTTTGGGAATAAAACTTTAAACTCACAATTTCTTGCGGCATTCATTCGCTCGATCAATTTTGAATTCAGGGAGGCTGACAAAACCCTCTGCTTTCTCATCCTGCAACAGAAAAACAAAACTTTTACTGAACTCAACTGCTAGTACATATAAAACTCTAGAAGAACAAAGAGAATATATTAGTTTTTAAGCAGAGTCAGGTAGGGACTGGTTTAAGACCAACTTATTAAGCAATACTTCAAATAATTAATTTTTTTTTACCACATGTAGCATGTAATATTTATAATAGTGATAATTTTTACATCTGTTCTATAAAATGCAACTCACTTGAAATAAACCATTACATTGCTTTGTAGTCTCAGAATGAAACAGTTATATGGTCCATAGAGTATGTTCCTCCGTGGGGTGGCCATTTTTAAAATAGATTTAGTACATAACCTCTAATATATCAAGGCCTCTAGGTGTCAATACAATGGCAGCTTTATAACATGAACATGTATTGTTGGAGAAAATGATTGCTCCTTTAAAACCTAATGACCTGTATGGTTACCCAAATTTTTGTTTCTCACTCTCATAATCCACTAACCGTGCATATTAGTCTCATAGGAGATCCCTAAGAATGCAAAGAGTCTGCTGAAATAAAAAGGCTTAAGATAAATTAAAGAATAATATACATAGGCTTGCAGAGGTTGAGTACACTTCAAGCCTCACCTCCTCATTGATGTACCAATACAGACATGCGTCCTTCAGCACTACCCAGTACTTCTTCCATTTCTGAGAAAAGTAGCTCTTAGCGTCTTTTTTCTTCCACAGCCAACCTTCACAATCTCCCTGCCCTAGGTCCTTACAGGAAATCCGCCGCTTACTGATGGAGGACATGGAGCCGGCTAAGAACAGACAGAAAGAACAGAAAAATCACCTTTCTGTGATAAGAAAGAGCACAGATTACTGTAGCTATACACTCAGATCTTATATTGAGAAATTTTAAACATACACAAAACAGCTGAAAATTAAACATGAACAGAAAAATCATACTTTTTGAAGTAAAATAATCTGATGTGATATGTAAACATGGAATCACTTCTTAGGAAGCACAATGTATACCATACATTGCATAGGAAGCTTTGAATTCCTTATGCCAAAAAAGGCATTATATTTCCATATATCATCGCTGTCCAAAGAAAAATATGTATCTCTAAAACATGAGAATGAAAAACCTTAACTTTCAGTGGAAGTCAGTGTAAAGATTTTATTATGGAGCATTTTTGCTGGTCCATTCATCATGAAAATTTCACACAGCTTCTCTATTCAAATGATGTACTATACTAAAAATCAACAAAAATTGAGACATATGGTTCTCTTTGGATGTCAATGATATTCATGCATTCAGCCTAAGTTATAAGCAGTGTTTTTTTCTTAGACTGCTTCATGAATGAGAGCAATTAACCAAAAACAGGTTATTTACAAATATCAATATTATTTGCATATGATTGAAACAGCCTGTTTAATGTTAAGGAATAAAAATTGGCTGGAAATGGTCATGTAAAAATTCATTTGGACTGTTTAAGTGGAGCACATAAAAAACATACAATAAAACTTACATGACAAATACCCTTTAATATAAGCTGGATTTTATGTTTAGGCAATAGGCTGTTTATATGGTGAATAAGACTGTGAAAGATTGGGTCTGATTGTCTGGAAACAATAAAAAAAATTATACCACAGTCCATTACTTATAGTGTGAGATAACATTTTTCTATGTCAGAAAAGAGCTAAGTGTCTCACCTTTTAACTTTTTCTTTGACCTTGACAGCGCTGAAGACTGATCGAATGTCTGCAACAAGTAACAGAGCCATTAATCAAAGCACCGTCCACACTTAACCCATCACCTCCAGCCTTGAGCCTCAACAGAGACTATTAAAGCTCCACTTACATGATAAATGGACGACGTATCTGAGGAGGGTGTGGTCACTGAGTCTTGTCGCAGCATCTCCATCTGTAGCGCAGGGACGAGGGCAAAGTGGGCAGGGCTACTCCCTTTGTCATTCTTCCTCCGACTTCGCCTACTGCTGCTGCGTCCTATCATGTACTCCTCTGTCCCCGACTTCTCCTCCCCAACATAACGAAGCAGGGAGTTCTCTGTGTGTACAGTTATGTGACGATAGCCGAGAATTAGTGGAATATGAAAAACTCATTCCATTAACACAAAATGCTTCATTAAACTCAAGTACTGACTGAAAAACTGGCACCGTACTGGCTCATAGTTCTATAAACAAAGTAAACGTCTTATTTCAGGGGTTCACAACAGTCCTGGAGGGCCACTATCCAACATGCTGTGGAGATTTTTCTGCTCATTAAGTTTAAGTGTGTGTGCTTTAACAGGGGAATCTGCAAACTTTGCAGGTCACAAGACCTCTAGGACTGGAGTTGTGCACCATCTTATTTATATATGTAAACCAAACATTACGCAACATTCACATTACCTGAGTTTAAGAATCTTGCTCATTTAACAGTAGGTAGACAGTTCCATCTTTGCTGCAAAAAATGCTATATTCTTCCCTGCTTTAAGGATTTTTTCTGTAATATGTGAGTTCTATCTCAGTATATTAAGATAATGTCTCATTATTTTGAAATATTAAGTCAATATATTGGGGTGGCACGGTGGCGCAGCAAGTAGTGTCACAGTCACACAGCTACAGGGACCTGGAGGATGTGAGTTCTAGTCCTGCTCCGGGTGACAGTCTGTGAAGAGTTTGGTGTGTTCTCCCAGTGTCTGTGTGGGTGCTCCGGGTGCGTCGGTTTCCTCCCACGGTCCGAAAAACATTGGATGGATACCCAGATAAACAATACTCACATACTACACTTTGCCTGAATATCGAATGAACTATGACATGAGTACAATCGTAAGCCTTTTATAGGTGCAAGAAAAGTGCTGATTTAAGTACTCTTTCAAAGAGATGGGTCTTCAGTTGGTGTTTAAAGACAGCAAGTGACTCTGCCATTTGGGCACCCAGGGGAATTTACTTATACAATTAAGGTGCCGGGACAGAAAAAGTCTGGATGCTTGTCTTCTGTGCAACTTGAAGGAGAGTGGGTTAAACCAAGCTTGAAGGGCTCTTCTTACACATTGGGTTTCGCCATCTGATCATTGCTACCAAACTCTATGTGATTAAACCCTGCTCTCTCCACTCCACAATCTATCATGGGGTAACTAAACAATGCTCTGTCCCCTCCACCAGCTACCTTGGTGTGATTAAACCCCACTCTGCCTGCTCTGTGAGCTCCAGCTGTTATGCTTAGAAGGAATGCAATGGTATGCAATGTGATGCCTCCCAACCCTATTGTCCATATTTTTATATGATTATGTTTACTATCAATTGTTTTCTTACATATAGCTTGACCTTGTCTGGTTTTGGACATGCCATAACAGAACAACCTAATAAAGAGTACATTAGGTATTTCTCTTGCTATATTAGTATGCAGCATCAGTTTTTAGAAATAGTTTAATATTGAATAGATGTTAATAAATAATTTAGTCAATACACTTCTAATATACGTTCAGTGCAGATAGTGGTTTCTAACTGTGACCAAGCAAAACCACATTTTTAACTAACATTTCCAAAACTGTGTCTCACACAAAAGACATACATTTTGTGTCCTGGTGTTGATCAATGCTTTCCAAAATGTATGTAATCACGTAACTGGGAACATTTTGGGATTCAATGGTTTAGGCACAATGTGCTTGCGAGGAGGAAATGACCACAGGCTGCTGGCTTATAAATCATTAAAGGCAGCATGTTTTTTCCAGCCTGTGTCACTAAACAGACTATTATCTCTGCTCCTACTCACTTTGCCACGGAGCTGCTTTTGGCCAATCGGATGCCAGCATCTTACCAGGAGCTCCTTCTTGGAGTTTCCATGGCAATGAAATACCATAAAATCCCAAATTCTCAAACAAAGAGAAGGACACACACGCAGAGTAACGACATAACATGAGGAAAATAACAGGCGAGGGGAGGGAGGGAGGATCGACACAGAGCAAAAAGCCACAGATTAAAAAAGGGTGTGAGAAGAAGTAAAAGGGTTTGAGGGAATTGGATGGAGGCTGAATCAGTATTCATAGGTTGAGATGTGACCAAAGGAAGGAGGTTAAACAGCTCCTTGCCGTCCTACTGCCTGTCTCTCACTCCCTCCTCCCTCACCCACCTCTCCTCAGCTCTTTCTTCAGCTTGGCTGGGTCTTCATAGTCCCCCACCCAGTTATACTCCACCGGCATGGAGACGGGCCTCAGTCTGCCTGGCTCAC
The DNA here is from genome assembly GCF_029633855.1 of Hoplias malabaricus. Lineage (NCBI taxonomy): Eukaryota > Metazoa > Chordata > Actinopteri > Characiformes > Erythrinidae > Hoplias > Hoplias malabaricus. The sequence goes on along the minus strand of NC_089814.1, from coordinate 19,192,934 downwards.
ACACACCGAGCAGTTACCAGAATGATCAGAATCACACGCCACAAAAAACACACAGAAATCCCATAAAACTAATTTACAGAATACTCTGAATAATGGGATTTTAATTCATCCAAACCCGAACATCAATTCCACACATTATTTCTGATAGCAACTGTCTTTAAATATAGTACTGCCTAAAAGACAGAGACCACATTTTAGTTGATTCATTTCCAATCAAATCAGCAATTAAGCCATTAAGTCATTGGTTTATTTTTAACAATTACACTGAAGCCTCAAAAACTAAATATAACAGAATTTTATACCATATTTAATTACTTCCTTTCATTTTTCAGTGAAATCAGAAGGATGGTTTTTCATAGCTTCAAAGATAAGTCCTAGATGTTGCTTGAATGTTCTGCTTCCCATCATCCAAAAGAGTTCAAATACAGATTTAGACTTGTCCATAGATCAAATTAGATTAATCCACAAATCCTTATTCAACATCTCTAATGTACTTTTTGAGTGTTCTAGTATGTATACATTTTCCATTTAATTTTCTGCAGCATTCATGACAGTTACACATCTTTCAGACCCAGAGCTTTCTCCTCAAATGTTTAAGAATTGTTTTAGCACATAAAAAGGTCTCTCGAAATTGTGACTTTACTGTAATATATTCATGTAGAAATAATGCACATATTTGAATCACCTAAATTCATATTTTTATCCATGCTGGTCCCATTCACCTGATACAGTTCAGGTCTAGAGTTCAGACGAAAGCAGAATTTTTAACTAATGAATATGGAATACTGTCTCAAAGCAATGCCATAGCGAGGTTGATTAAAGAAATATGCATCTGTGGGGTAGACTTCAAACCATAGCAGTCTGGATGGAGGAGAGCAGTTCAAAGCATGTACCATATGTTGGGGTGTTGTCCCTGCGAGGAGGCGGGGCCTGGTTCTGTTCGTATTCATAGCAGTAGAGAACAGCATCCTCATCCAGCACTGGAAAACGCCGCCGGCATTCCTGATCCAGGAAAGAGTTCGGAGACTCTGAGCCTTTAGCCATGTCTCGCTGACATGACTCGCTGCTTGGACCGGTCTCCTCCCTTTGAGAGATAGATAAGAGTTTGGTGTGTATCTGTCTGGGTGTAGATTTGCATAAGTGCGTGTACAGGTATAGGCAAAAGGTCAGGGGTCCCTGATCACACTATATGTTTGTAAGTTAAGTGCAGGTCTTCTACAGAGACGTCTAGCATAGAATTCTAAAAAAACACCCTAAAAAAGTCACATACTTTCATAACTGTAATTAGCTGTCATTGCTGTAATATGCAATTAGCATGTTATTTGTTGTGCTCTTGTTACTGACCTTAAGCCCAGAGCAGGTAAAAAAAATGTTATAAACCAGATATAAACCAGTCAAACTGATGAACAGGCACCTCAACAAAGGTGAAAGAACACCCACCCTATGTCTGACTTACTGCCAAAACGCATTCATCTCTGTGGTGCTTTTTTCAAAATAAAAGTTTGGAAAAAAACATATTTTGTTTCCAGGCAAGCTACATTTTCTGGTCTCTTTTATTAAGTAAGCTTTATTGGTAAAACAGAAAGGCATTAATAAAGACAGGCATAAACATACTAATTTCTTCAGATTCCTTGCACCCCACACAATGGCACTGCATCCTCTGAATTACAAGGTTATTAAGGAATTGGAAACGCATAGCTAATACAATGCTGAAGACTAGTACATTTATTTAGCTATTCCAGTGCAAAGGAGTGCTAGCTTGGGTTAGATGTTCTGAATTATGAGTTTTTATGTATATGTATGTATGTGTGCATGTACCTGGGTGTGTATGGTTCTTCCGGTGGTGGGGGGATGTAGAGGTCCTGCAGGGCACAGCTGTCTCGTCTGGATGGGGTGCTGAGTGTGCTAGAGGGCGTGGCAGCACTGCTGCTGGGGCTCGGCGGTATGATGGGCTGAGAGAAGATTGCTAATAATTAGTTTTTCCTGGATCAGTTAGTCATTTTCTAAAAAAATCATTCTTTAACTGATTAAATAGACATTATACTGACATCTGGTGTCCTGGATGTTTCAGAGATTCTGTATTAAACCTTATTCAAACATGGCCACTCCCTTATGGGCATTTGCTCTATGAAGTATATATTGTAAGTAGGTAAAGTAAGTAAATCTTTATTTATATAGCACTTTTCTAGAGCAAATCTCAGTGTTTTCCAAGACAAAACAGCACAATTTAATCCAATAAATGCTACATTTAAATAGAATTAAATAAAGATAGATAGTAAAAGCCACACCAACATAATTCCAGAGCTATTAAACGTAAGATGATAAAAACAAGTTTTAAATGTTTTTTAGAAACAAGGACAGAGTGTCTGATGTGAGTGGTGTTACTGTTCCTCAGCGTATTATGCAAAGGCTAGTCTAAATTTGATTTTAATTCAAGTCCAGGGATAGCTAATAGTCCCTGTTATGAAGATATAAGAGTCCTCACATTATTAAGAGGACATAAAAGCTCATAAATGTTTGCTGGAGCCTCACTGGGTAAAGCTTGTTAAGTAAGCACTAGAATTTTATAGTCGATGGCTCACAGGAAACCCTCAGAGAAAGTCCAGGACTGGTGTAATATGCTCCCTCCTTTAGTTTTGTTATGCTGCTCCATTTTGAACAATCTTCAATCGAGCCACATCTCTCCGAATCAGACAGGTGAACAAGGCAGCAGTCCAGACGGGAGGAAATGAAAGCATGTTTTTTTTTCAATGTCTAGAAAGGTGAAGGAATTTTTAACTTTTTGTCACATGGGATACAACTAGACTGCTTATGATACCGCACACCCAGCCCCCTGGACACAGAGGAACACCTGAAACTAAGAAACTAAAGAGAAGGAAACCACTTCAAGAGGAATCTCCAACCTGGAAATGAAGGCCTTGTCCTGAAGCAAGGGAACTCTGCACCTCACAGAAGCTGAAATCACAAGCCTCAGAGACAACTTTTAAATCAGACTGAATTTGACACTAGAAACCAAATTCTCTGCCAGCTCGGTTTGCATACCACTGCTGGCGAACTGATGGCTGTCTCTCTGGTTTGCAGGTTTGGGTTCTGCATGTTGTGAGTCATTATTTTTCATAAGGGAAAGCCCGTCCTCTTGCACCAGGTTGGAATTTCCCATCACCAGAACTTTGCACATTTCAAGAGTCCAGGAGGTTGGGTCTGTGGTAGTGCAAGCAGAGCAGCGATGTTTATGAGCTGGAAAGTTTGAGATGGAATAAGCCATTTCATGTGCACTGAAATTGTGGAAGGGGTGAAAAGTCATACCCAGATTCCTCAAAAAGGGCTTAGCCTTTACCCTACACAATTAAGAGTCAGCAGCACCTATTTGGACACGTCTCCAATGTTTTCACAGAGTCTACAAAGCAGCATTGTTCATCTTGTGTGAGCTGCAAATTATAGATAAATTAAAAATAACAATAATAATTAAATATTCTCTTTCAAGTGCCTTATCAAAATGACTCATTGCCCCTTCATACAAACATAGCTTCACAGTTGAACTGGGGTGTGAAAAAGTATAGGCTCTCTTATACGTAGTCATAGCAACATGACTATACTGTCCTACAAAAATGTCTGTGTCTAATGGAATAAATTTGTTATTGTTGCCACCATCCTTCTCCCACAACTCTCTGCATTTTACTCTTTCCTCTTTGGAAATCAAAATCACGCATATTTTGATAGACATCTAGAGTGATGCCTGCCCCTGCGTTGCACTGTTAACTCTGAATCTTAGTCCATCATATGTCACACTCACAAACAAACACATAACCTTGTATCCCTGTTGTAGTCTCTTTTTTGTTTTACATAATGAATGGACAAACAAAAATGTTCCAAAATGAATTGGAATAAAATATATTAAATTAAGAGAGTGTGTGTGTCATAGTTCTACAATTACAGACTGTAGTCAATCTGTTGCTCTGCCCACCTCATTTGCCCACTTTCACCCTGTTCTTCAATGGTCAGGACCCCCACAGAGAGGGTATTATTTGGGTTTGGATAACTCTCACCATGATGTGATGGTTATGTATTAGTGTGTGTAGGGAACAGTGTGTAGTGAATGGATCAGACTCAGCAGTGATGCCTGAGATTTTAAACTTTTCAGAGTTACTGCTAGACTGAGAATAATCCACCAACCAAAAATATCCAATACCCACATAATACCTGCTCTGTACATCTAGAGTGATCCTGTGGAATGAATGCATTAAGTGGACAGTGTAGAAACAATGATGTTGTGGTAATATTATGGCTGATCTGTGTATATTCCAGGGTGAACTAAACCTGTTCTTTGCCTTGACCAATGAATTAATCACTGAAGGGCAGGAGCAGGAAAGGGATGAACAGCAGGAGATGACAGAAAGCAGGAGGAATAGTGAAGATGAAGAGGAGGAGTAGAGGCGTGGCGTGTGAAGAAGAAGGAGGAGGATGGGCTGAGATTTGTCATGCACTCCATTTGGTCAGAGGCCTCAAGGCAGAGAGACAACTTTTAACATAACACATCCCCCAGTGTGGGGGCTGTGCCACCATGGATCATCAATTGTACATGCTATTTAACACTCACATTTATTCACACACACACACACACAAGGCAGGTGTACCTGCAAGGCCAGGGGCTTCCATCTCATGTTCTTCAGTAAAGCGGGAGCCGAGGTAAGAGTACTCTGGGGTCTCTTCTTTAATGTCAGCGACACCCCAGCAGGGTCTCCTCGCAAAGAGTTCACCAGGTTTTTCAACTGCCAGCCCACCTTCACAAACACAAGATCATACAGAGTGGAAAAAGTTAAAATAAAGTTAAAATTAAACTAAACAAATCCTGGATGTAAATATGTCTGTATGGAAATTGTGGTGAAGCAGTTATATTCAGCAGTCTGTGTGTGTGTGTGTGTGTGTGTGTCTGTGTGTGTGTGTGTGTGTGTGTGTGTGTGTGTGTGTGTGTGTGTGTGTGTCTATGGATTCTTAATGCACAGTGACTGAGCCTGCCACAAACTAGTGCAGTGTGAAATGTAATATTGATATTTTGGGAATTTTAACAGGTTCCAGGTGTGTTTTAATGATTGTATCTAATGTGAAGAATCTGCTAGAATATTAATATAATAATAAAGTTGGGTATTGGAATTAAAAGGAAATCTTTAGACAAACAAGTAGGCGTTTTTGGATTCAAAGTCATGTGTTTAAGTCACAGAATTCACACCTTTTTAAAAACAAGACAGTGCAGTTCTGAAGTAATAAATAACTTGAGTGAGAGTGAACTAGGCTAAAGTACAGCTTTTGAAAGATTGTGTGTGCATTCAAAAGTGTCAAAACCAGTCATTTAAGAAGAGCATGCATTTCAGTCTGAAGCTTCTCCAGCTAAGGAGACACAGCAGTCACTTTAATCAGTGTCATTTCAAATACAAAATGCAAAATGTATATCTAAAATGTTGTATTACACTCTATAACATTATTTAATATGTTGTTAAAATTAAAAAATATGTTGATGTTAAAATCAAAATTCAGTGATGTCAAATGAAATTGTGAGGCCCTTCACACTCATGCAATGTATATTTAATGATCCCTAATTTCCTGTGTAGGCCCCAAATAAACAGTCCAAAGCCACTAACAGGTCTGAAACACACATATAATACTGCTATAGTGTTTAAACACATGCCTTGTTAGAGGTCCATCAGTGACGTGTGTTATAAATGTGGAAAATAACTGCAGGGTACAATTTCTATGGTAATAAGATAATATCATACACAGCACGCACCACAGTCTGATGATTGACCTGAATGACCTCATCACCAGCGTGGATCTTCTTACAGCGATCAGCTGGGGACTGCAAAGAAGAGATATACAGCAACAGTCAGAGACGGAAGAGTGAGAGAGAGAAAGAGAAAGAGAGAGAGAATTCTGCAAGACGAGCCAAAGAGAATGAGAAACTAGGGAAGAAACTGTGGTGGAGAAAAATGGAAATAGCCTCTCTTACACCCTCTGTAGTTCCTGTAATCACATGTAGGCCATCATACGTTGACTTGATGTACATGCCCTGGAGGAAGATGAGAGACCCTTTAGAGATACTGCATGAAAATCTTGGTCATACACACAAGCACGCACTAACACACGGGCACACAAACACACACACACATACTATACCCCTATCTCTATTGAAATCCCCCCCACTGTAAGATTCATAAACTCAAACAGCCCTGTCAAATGTATCAGAATGGCAAAAGGAGGCGAGCATGAGAGGGCTAAGGTCTATTTCTGTCTGTCTCTATCCAGTCTCCGCTTAACCGCACTGTGTCTTTGTGCTTGTGTGTTTGTGTATGCATATGTATTGTGTTTATCCGAATGTGAGAGAGTGTGGCAGACCCAAAGCTCATATTACCAACACAACTAGCTTCCTGGACTAAGCGTGGATAAGCGTGTTGGGCTCCTCACGTGCTGCCCAGCATTTGTCCTGCTTTCATCATCATTTACATTAGACACTGAGAGCCTCACACACTGCCCAGAGCAAGCCCCTCATCTACTCCACTCTCTTTTCAGCTGGTATTCAACTGATCACCACAATCCAATGGCTGTTGGCAAAATAATGCTGAGTAAAAGGTTTTTTTTTTACATCTAGGCATAATGACTGCAAACTGTGAGGAATTAAAAATGGAACTCAAAAGGAGAAAAAATTTAAGCAGCTCTGTCTATATTTATGAAATCACAGATTAGTTATCTTAATCTACAGCTTGGGCTTCAGGTTATTCCACCTATATCAGCCAAATGACAGTTCTATTTTCCATGACTGCATAGAAATAAATTAGCTTTAAATACAAAAAGTAATTTATTAACTGCAAATAAACAAAATGGACATAAAAAATATTACCTTATTTTAACCCCTTTTCTTTAAAACATACAGAGGGCATAGGCCAAACATCCCATTTTTACCAGTTGCCCCTACACTGAAGAATGTTTATGCACCATGAAAATATTCTGTGATCCAGAATATTTGCAAACACACAAAATCTGTACCTGACTTCATTACTTCAGTTATATCCTCACAGAAATTTTCCAACATGTAAAATATATATTTCCCAGAAAAACAGAAGCTTTTACTGCAGCAAATTGGGACATACACCCTGCTAATAAACTTAATGTCTGATTGAAATTGCTGAAAACATCTGACCACATAATATATCACTGACAATGCACATGAGTAAAGCCACACTCACCAGCCCCTCTGTGGATTTGATGTTGTCTAGATGCACCACCTCTAGATGAGCAGCCTGGGAGACCATGGGGTCAGAAGACAGTGTGATGATGTGGTCACACACTCCAGACAGTGTCTTACACTGCAGAGAAAGAATATGAGAGAGAGAGAGAGAGAGAGAGAGAGAGAAACAAGTGAAAAGAGAATTAAAGAAGCAGAACGAGTGGTTTTACCACTACCCTTAAAATACATAAAACCATGCCACAGAAATATAAGTCCATAAATTAGTCTGTTGTGCTACACTGGCCCATTTCTTCTAGTGATTAGAGCCATATGCTATAAATGTAAATGTAAAAGAAACAGGTTTATGAAAGACTTTGGCTTCCTGCTCCCTACGTGGTGCACTGTGTGAGTTCATGTACTTTTCCCTTAAAACCTGACTACAGTGCATGTAGTCATGTGATTCTGTCCTTTCCAATCTGCCACATGGAAGTAACATGGAGGAGAACCTACACATAGAGGTCAACTGAGCAACTCGAGCAGCTTATACCAAAGAAAAATGCTGTATGTTTCAACACTTAAAGCAAAATCACATCACCTAATATGACCAGTGCATGGTTTAAAAAAGAAACTGACAAGCTTCCAGCAACATGAGAAAAAAATATCCCAGCTTTAATACTTTAGCATATTTACAGTACAGGCCATGGGTATGAACCATGTGGACAAAAATAATCATTCATTAATCAAGGTAAAATGTTCAAAAAATCATGATATGGATTTGTAAACATATCATCCAGCGCTAATTTCATGTGGCTCTTTTTAAATATTTTATGCATTGTTTGGGTATAGGAGCTTTAATATTTATGGCAGGCATCCATAGGTTACATAAGCAGCATTAGGACTCAAAGGTGGCTGTTTAGATCCCCTGGAACATCATGACAAAAGAGGGTTGGGAAAGTGAAAGTAATGCACTTGCTCCTCCTTCAACGTCCTTGGCTGTAATGCCCATGAGCAAGACACCTAACACCTAGCTGCTCCTCAGGTGTTCATGTGGCTGGCCACTGCTCCAGGTGAAAGTGTGAGTTTACTGCCCCTAATCACTAGTGTGTATGTATGCTCACTGCCACAAACGGGTTAAAGGTGGAGTCCAAATATCGTATTACTGCTGTGCAATGATGATAAAAGCCCCACACACGCAGTAGGAAGCCATTAAATGCTCTGCCTTAACTTTTTTCTCTTCAATAAAACCACACAGGCATTCGCCACCAGTAGCTTTCCAGATTTCACATCACAAAATATGTTGCAAAAGACTGGTAAAAATAAATTGTATTTACTACATACTGTGCTTATGATGAAATTCTCTTAAAGTATCATGCAACACGGACAGAGCAGTACAGCATAAATCCTGAAGAAAATGTGTAGTGCAATCATACTGCAGTAGGAATATAATACATGCAAAGAAACACTGCAATACATAACACTGCTGTCATAACAAACCATTGTGGCTTGGTTTTCCAGACAGGTGTTAAGCCTAGTCCTGGATAGTGTGGTCATGATAACAAAATTATGACTTTTGATACGATACCTGCCAAAATATCTCGGTACTGAAACGATACCATGGTAAAAACCTAAAACATCAGGAGAAGTAATGCGTGTTCTGTAAAGCTGAGGGCGGTTGGCAAAATCAATGGTATCTGCTTGTTAAGTGTGACACTACACATGACATTTCACCATTTCTGTGTTCAATCATGCCTTTGACCCTATGTCACACATTCATAAGACTTGTTTACTGTTTAAATAAAGCTGAATGCCTCAATCAATTATGTGATCTCAGTTCAGTAAAAAGAATAAATTCAACATAAATGGAAGCATCAGTTTTGGCATCAGTTTTTGCACATTCGCAGCTGAACTGTGTGAGCTGCCGTGCAAACTTACTGTGCTGCTCTGTCTCTGGAGCAGATGGGGTGCTTCGAGGGAACTGTGTCTCCCAGAGCTCCGTCTCTGTGAGCAGATAAGCTGCAGAGAGCTCTCTCTCTCCCGGTGTTCTAATGAGTTGTGCTACCGGTGATTCTCTTCTATAAAAAGTAGCTGAGGTTTATACAGAAAGTTGCTGGTGCTAGTCGGGTTTTTTGTTTTTTAAGTAACTCGCTAGAAGGTCTGAAAAGTTGCTAAAACTAGCAGCAAAATCATTAAGGGAGGGAGAGGATGCAAAGTTCTGCGGGCATACACTGCCCCCCCTGTGGCACTCATTGGAAATATCTCCTTCTTAAAGTACCGGTACTCATTATATGTGTTATTGTACCATTTTTAATAACAAAGTATTGAGATACTTTTCTAGTATCGGTATAACGTGCAACAATAGTCCTGGACTACATATTTGTTTTTAATTCGAATATGTGTAGACAGACATCTGCTCACCCTACATTTCTTCCAAAAATGCTTGTCCATTTTGCTGTAGTCTTTGGGGAAGGCTTTACAATAGATATAGGAATATTTTTGTGAAGATTGGATGACATTCAACCATGAGAACTTTAGTGTATACTAGGGGGACCTTTATTACTTATTAATTATAAAGAGTGTCTACACACTCTTACAGTTACATACGGTGTAAATTAAACATCAAACAAATATATTTTAGGGCCATTCTGGACTATTTCTATTGGTCCAAATTTAATGAAATATTTACACACAGTGAAGAGCAGCTAATATTGTTTTATAACAATATTAAAAATAAATTATAAAGTATAATGTAAGAGTGATGATATATTATGTCACTAGCAGTCACTAGTCATTCATATCAAGCACATGAATCAGCAAACTCTCTCTCTCTCACAAAATCTCTCTTTTATCATGTACTCTCTCTATCACTCTCTCATGCCCACTCTCCCTCTCTCTCACTTAATTTCTCACACACTCACTCTCTCTCTCTCTCTCTTACTTTCTCACTCTCTCTCTCTCTCTCTCTCACTTTCTCTCTCTCTCTCTTTCTCTCTCTCTCTCACACACACTCAATCTATCTCTCTGTTCTCTCACTCTCTCTCTCTCATAGGCAGAAGTTACTGCTGGGCTGCAATATGCTGAGCTCTTGATTGTGTAGTCACAGTGACGTCCCGTAAACACCATCTGTGCTGAGACCACTGGGATGGTGTTGACGTGTGTGATGTAATCATGTGACCAAGGAGTCACGTGATCAGGCTGTCGGCATGTTGGCATTACAGCATCTCTAATGACATGTCTGCCATCAGCCTGTTCTTCTGTTCTCATTACATTTCTATTTCTCTGTCTGTGTGAATCCATGTTTGAACAGCTAAAGCTCTCCCTCCCTCTCTCAAACACACACACCCTCTGTCTCTCTCCTATATATATATATATAATTTATCTGTCCATCTTTCTTTTTACCTCTTACTCTTCTCCCTTCCCTTTCCACTTCTTTATCTCTCTCTCTACTCTACTCTCTAAACCACACACTCTTAGCCTCTCTGTCTCCTGTCCTGGTATTTATAGCAGAAGGGCATCTGTGCCCTGGCCGCCAATGCAGTCTGATACAGACAATCTGCAGAGCTCTATAAGTTACACACACACACACACACACACACACACAGAGAAACGGTCACAATTTTCACTTACCACATGCAGTATTTTATTCTCTGTCTCATACACTGTGCTGTCCTGTAAAATCAAAAATGGACAGAAAACAAACTTTAATCAATCCATGCCAAAAGCACAATACATTGTACCATTTAAACTGATATGAAATTTTTATTTTGTTGAAGTGATAACACAGTTACATTCCTCATAGTGTGTTTTCAGTGTGTAATATTTCCAATGCATTGCAACAAAAACAATATTAAGCAGAAACTGTAGACAGCAGAAGAAGATTAATTAGTTAGCAGAAAAGGCAGGTCATGCAGGTGAATTTTATGTGTATGTGAGTGTGTGTGGAGTTAATGCTGCATGTCCTGCAGCCAAAACCTGTCTGAAGAACCAGAGGCAGCTGAGCTATCTCTCGCTCTCAGACAGCAGTGAGTGGTGAGTCAGTCCACCCACTCTCTCTCTTTCTCTCTCCCTATTTCTCTCTCTCTCTTATTTTTTTCTCTAATCATTTCCTCCTCCCCTCTCTTCTCTCTGTCTCTCTGAGACATCAGCTCTCACACTCTGACCACATGTGGGAGGTAGTGGCTGCTTTCTAGGAGGAACTCCACTATACAGCTTTAGCAGTGGCTTTATGACTAATAGACAATATTGGGATAGTCCCTCTGCCCACAGCCTGAGTTCATCACAAAGGGGCTTCACGTACGCACTAATTAGGACTATTATATAATATCTGTTTACCCACCTCACTCATCTTGCAGCTTTAAAATGTCAGATGAAAAACACACCCAAACACACATTGTGTAAAACCTTAAGCAAGGTTTAATTTGGACCCAAACCCAGTTCAGTGTCATACTTGAAAACTAAATTGAATAAGAATTAATTAAGACTATTTCTATCACTGGAGCCATACCATATTTTTTGTACTGCTTAGATCATCTTGTATTCCAAAAACAGTCACAATCCTTTTTAACACGACAGTTTTCCAGCCTCCGTCCCTTATGGAAGTATGTATATGACATCTATTCCAATTGGCTGTGCTGTATTGTGCCTGGGGTTACTACCTATTAATAGTGCTAGGAGTTTCCTATGAAAATTATGCAAGCTTTGTGTACACAACTGAACATCAGTGTCCATAATGGCTCAGTGTTAAAGGAACTGAGTTCATTCATTTTAAGGGCTTTTACTTTTTTTTAATGTATTCTAAGTATAGATTTTTTTTATAAGGTGGGAAATAAAAGTGCATGCTCACACACACACACACACACACACACACACACACACACACATCATAATGGCCTAATTCTATAGACTCAAGGTTCTGGGACAGCAGTCCCTATCTCTTCTCTCCCACAGGAGCCAGTCCATCATTGGCTGCACTGCCCCATGCTGCAAAAACACTATTTCCATCCAGGGCATGCAGCTAAGAGTGAGGGGAAAAAACACATCTATGTCCTCCTTCTACTGAATCATCTGCCCTGAAAACATTGCAGACTCTCACAAGCCTGTCTTTAAAAAGCCTCTGTAACCTTGCAGACATAAAAATACATCACCATGTCTGCTTCAGGGGAAAACCAGACAAAAATATGAGGTCAAAAAGCACAACTATCAACATGGAGGTTATGTATGGGGTATTGGGTATGGTGGAATGGAAGGCTGTGTTTTTAGTGTGGGTTCTAATGGGGTATTAGTGTGGTGTTAATGAGGGTTTGGTGAGATTTTAGAGTGGTGAGTTAATAGTTGAGTTTTGGTATAGATATATGTAAGGATTTGGTGGTGTTTTGTTGTTACTTTGCTGGGGTATCAGGATAAGATTTGAGGGTTTATAGATGGGTGTTTGGTGTGATTTTGATATGATTTGGTGGGACATCCATAAATCTCACCATATTTTATAGTGGTTGGTGTAATGTATAACACCACTGTGTTTTACAAAGCAGAGTGTAAAACACAGTGTATGAACACCTAATACCAATAAAAGGCTTGAGCGAGTCACCAAACACTGAATAATGAGAAATCTGTAGCACAAATATAATGGATAAGAGCATCTGTCCAATGCCATACACACAAAGGTTTTGAAAGCATACCTGCTGCACTATTGTGGTCAGCTCCAGACACAGCTGGATGACATTGTTCCTGGTCAGGGAGTAATCCGCCACTGCTGCAAATGGAGACCTGAGGAAGAAGTAACACCTGGAATTAACCATTAGATCACTTCTACACCCAGCTGCATTCACTGCACCAGAAAATTAAAGATGGATATGAACAGTGTACACAATTCAGGACTGATAAACACTGCTTATCAACTGCTCTTTGGTTTCTACTATTAGAGTTCTCTGACTGAGTTTTGGTTCTTATTTTCTTCAGAGTACAAACATCAGCTTTTAAATGATGCCCATTTAACAGAGATACAAGATTCTGATAACATGAACATATGATTGAGAAGTTGGCAAACACAAAATATTCCTTTATTCACATAACCTATTCAAGCTGTATAAAACAACTTAAAGAATATGCTAGTAGTTGTTCCAGAGAAACAAGACAGGACATTTAATCCAGTGTTTGTATGTGCTAAAAAATGTACTCTTTAAACTCAAGACTTATGATTCAGTAGCTGTTAAGGTAATACTGTGAATCTCTATGCAAAGTATGTGGTTAACACAGTAAGGAATTGAAGTGTTATTCTGTCAACAATTCCTTACATTTTCAGCTTGTAAAATAACAGAAAATAATGGGAATTATACAGAGGGAATGATAGGGAGATTGGCAGTAAAGACATAGAAAGAGAAAAGATGAGCAAGAGAAAGACAGAGAGGCTGAAAGAAAAGCGGGAGCAGATTTCTTGGTCCACTGCACATATTCAGTGAGGAGAAGCCAGTGGCTGAGAGCTCAGTGCAGCGTTCATGCCCATCACACACTGACTGTCATTATGTCACCAGCACAGCCCTGACCTGCATTCAAAATACATTACCACGCAGAATCAATATTTTCCTTCATACAAAACCAAGTTATGTTTCAGATAACTGTATAAATACCTATAGATTAAGATGAAATTTCATAGATTTACCATGCTTAAATTCACATGTAATTTAAATAAATTAATAGAGAACGATAGACAGAAGATAGATAGTTATTATGACGTTTTAAACTATAAAATGTGTTAGTATAAAATGTATTACAGGTAATGTGCAGTATATCTCAATACCTTCAGGGCCTGTTGTTAAGATAACACAATATTAAGGTAGCAAACTGTATCTCTGCTTTACTTCAACACAGAAATGTCAGAAGACGATGAAAACAAAAAGGAGGCATTGAGGTGGCATGTAAAATATTCCTGACCATGAGACCTCTTGTCATAGTTTATAATGAGGGTGTGATGGCACTGAGCCATGTCCTGCTGGCATCATGTCCACTGAGATGCAATGAGAATGAGGCCCTGCTAGGCATTGCCATAATACATCCATGGAGCAGGAAATTAATTACTCTCTGGGATTATGAGGATGTGCTCTTGGGCAGTGGAACCAATGGACTGGTCTATAGCCTAAAGCTTGACATGAGGAATTACCATAAACACATACACACTCTTCAGCATCATCATGAGCTCTAAGCCTTGTACACTTACTCTTTACAGAGCCAACTCCTCCAAACAGAAGCTTCTTACATAAGAGCTTTGCTCATATTTTGTTAATCAGCTGACTGCTCCCAAGCATTACGTAAAGAAATCAACAGGACTGTGGTTTCCCTGACCAATGTGCATGACCCCATTTATAATCAATTCACAACAGAAACTGTTAACCCAAGAAAGAAATCATGTGACTCAAGAAGATAAAACGTGGAAAATGTCTTTGATTACCCATTGTGCTTCCATAATTTTTCACTTTCTTGGGAAAGCCAAATTTCATTTTATGACTATATGTATTAATTTACTACATATTCATTTATGTTCTTTCGGCCCGCTAAGTCATCACTCATATCATGCTACCAAACTTTATATCAAAGGGGAAAATCTAAAACACATGCTTCTTACAATATAGAGCCAATCACAGCGTCTTACTAAACTGCAAATGCAATGTCATTAAACAGCTCAACACACTTATGACAACACTATCCCAATTCTGTTACGTTATCTAACACATGACTGCACTGGCCTGTTATACTGTGTGATGGGGGAAAGAGAGGGCTATCCTGCACACATTTATTTGTAATTAATTATTATAATTAATAACTTAAATTACTTTATAGGCAGTTAGGCTATGATACTTTGCTTGATACTTTATCACACTGAGCAAATGCACTCAAAACCCATGTCCAAATTAGCCTTCTTATTTTTACCCTCACAGCTGCCATTCCACAGTGAAATTTTCTGAACCAGAACCAGACTCTGTCCTCACTAAATTAAGAGTGGCACATATATAAGCTATTAGATTGAACCTTTAGAAAAAGATCCAAAGAGTATCAAAAAAAAGGTATTAAAAAATTAAAAATATGCTAATTGAATGAGTGTTGTGAGTTTAATACAGGGAGCAGAAGTGGAAATACCACCAACTGTAATCCTGAATTTAACATGACAATGAAATTTTCATGACCAGGCTAGAAGAAAATTACTTTCTTCATGAAGTAGAAAATAGTAGTAAATTATATCACTGAAAAACTTAATTAAAATGTTACTTATTTTATAAACCTCAAAGTTTATACTCAACTTTCAGTGAGCTTTAATGAATTGAATATGTGTTTTCTAAACATATTCCATGTGGTTATAAATAAATCAGAAGTAGACTAGCTAAAGCACTGCTAGTTTATATGGAGCTTACATTGTGTTTAAAAGTTCACATTCAAAAGACTTTGTTATCTCAGCTTTATAGCTTTAAACAGGTACACAGTGAAACAAAACTATTTTCCTTCAGGTACATGGTGCAACATTGGATCTGGGTACATGCAATACAGTCAGGACAGATACATTTCCAATATATATGAAGCTAATCAGTGTGGTAACCTATGAGCTACTTTCTGGTTAGCCTCATAATTCCAGTGCTAAAATAAAGAAACCTTTGGAAACCAAATATATTTTCACAGCTACAGCTGTTGGCCTCGAAATTTGTGTGTGTGTGTGTGTGTGTGTGAATTTGTGTGTGTGGGTCAGGGCTGACCTGTCCAGCCAGGCCAGGAGGCTCTTGGCAGCAGCAATAAGATCCACAACAGAGGTGAGGAAGTCATTGGGGAGTTTGCGCGTGGCTCTGCCATCGTAGTGACCTCCTCGTCTGCGGCCCGTTATGAAGTTCTGGAGGTTCTTGGCAGAGGCGTTGAGTTTATGTGATAGTGTTTTCAGATTTTCTGTCTCCAGACCATAGTTCTGAGAGAAAGTACAAAGACAGTGAGAGAGGACATAGAAATATCTAATATCTAAAAGTACTTATGTATGTAGTCCCAACTTCATTTTAAAGGTTGAAATTAGTTTGCATTTTAGTCCATTTGTTTTGCTGATTTGATTGTATTCAGGCACATAAATATTATTCAGGTCAGGTACTGACATCAAATGATTAGTTTCAGATCACACATCCCTCATTCACCATCTCATCCTAAAGTACTGAATGTTGCTCCGTCACTTCAAAGAATACAGCTCCAGTGTTTTGAAGCCCAGTCCTGGAGGATTTACACTCTTCTAAATTACACTTGGGATTGAGCAAGGTGAATTTATACTTACACACTGATAGAAAAACCATCACTGTGGTGGTACCTTTTGCTGTTACTGTGGTGGGACCCTGAAGGGTACATATGCCAGGATGTATTTTATTTTACACAGTTCTGTAATAAAAGACTACAAATACAGATATGTACAGCAAGAGTTTCTACAACATGTTGAGCACAGTGTAAATGAATACATTAATCTCATAACTCTAGTGCAACAATAAAGAAGTGAATTTACACACAAAATAACTCTGGGCTGAACAGTTACCCTTGAGTTGTGTGGAAAACTGTGTAAATATGATTTTTCTTTTTTTTGCAAAGCTGTTTCTTTAAGCTCAAGAAAAATATTCCACTACTTTTATCCAGTCAGGCACCTAAGGGCATGTATTCCAAGTCGCAGAGAGAGCTTGTGAATAATGGAGAGGCCAGCAGTGAGAGTAAAGCAGGACAGAGGGTCAGACTGAGACACGCGGTCCATTACCAGCTCTCTGACACTGACCTATTGGGACATTATGGTCCTCAGAAGAAAAGCTAAAAAGCTTGAGGAAATTCTGACAATGTGTCATGCAAACAAGGCAAAATATTATATGTATCATACCCCATTAATATTGTATGAAAAAGCAGGGGATTATCCGCATTCTCCATAGTCTACTTAACATGTTGTATTACAGTAGTACAAGAGCTCCTTATGTAAAATTAACCTTCAGACTGGGTGGTTCACAGCGTTTCTCTGCCTGATTCATGGAGCTATCCAGTGGTGTTATGATATGATGTGTATGTAAAAGACACAATGGCTAGGTTCAAATCTTGGAGACAGATTTTACTTGAACACTACCCACATAGATGATTCTAATAAAACAATACTAGTTTATGTAATTTATTACAAGATGCTTTTTCTACTACATTGATTAAGGGAAAATATATATTCAGGGCAGCACCGTGGTGCAAGGGATCTAGGGTTGGGAGTTGGGTTCTGGGTGACTGTCTGTCAGGAGTTTGGTGTGCTCTCCCCGTGTCCGTGTGGGTTTCCTCTGGGTGCTCCGGTTTCCTCCCATGGTCCATAAACACACGTTGGTGGGTGGACTGATGACTCAAAAATGTCCATAGGTGTGAGTATGTGAGTGAATGTGTAAGTGTGTGTCACTCTGTGAAGGACTGGCACCCGCTCCAGGGTGTGTTCTCTTTGCGCCCAGTGATTCTGAGTAGGCTCCAGACCGACCACGACCTTGAACTGGATAAGCGGTTACAGACGATGAATGAATGAATGAATGAACGAACGAATGTATATTTAATTACATGTATGTGCAATAAACCGTGTACTCATATTTTGAAATATAAAAATCTAAAGAAAAAGAAAATTTGCTACTCCTGAAATATAAATGTGCTGGATGTAAAGGCTGGTGTTTTTTGTTGTCTATTCTACTACTGGAGGAAATAGAAATTCAGTCCATTTTGTGAATTCAGTGGATGTTTTAACTAGCATAGAATTTCTGGAATTAATTCATTCATTTTCTGTAACCACTTCATCCTGATCTGCATTGCAGTGGGTCAAGAAATAAAGCATGAATCATTGAGCACAAGGCAGGAGCACACCCTGGACAGGGTGCCGGTTCACCAAAGGGCATCACACACTCACTCACTCACTCACACAAGGTCACATCTACTGTTTTTTTTCACACAGTCAGTCCAGCAGACATGGGGAGAACACACCAAGCTACTCACAGACAGTGGTCTGAGGCAAAGACTGAATTCAGGACCCAGTAACCGTTGAGCTGTGTGGGATCAACACTACCCGTAAAGCCACTGTGCCACCCTAAGATATTCAACTGAATTTAGTAAAAATGGCCAACAGAACCTAACCGAGTTGTTCTCTCTCTGAGTGGTTGAATATTTCTCCTTCTGCCACATTACTCAGCACAATGCTAATGCTAATAGCAGGTAACATGGGCACTTAGTTTTATCCTCCACTAATGCTGACATCTCCATTCTTGAATTGCTAGAAGTTAGAAAAGAAGATGACATGTCTCAGAGGAAAATTATATTACTTATTGTGGTAACAATGATCTGGGGAGTGCTAGCTATAGCTTGTTTTGGCAATTATTAAAACTGGGTAAAATTCTTTCCCTAAAAATAACCAAAACTAAATAAACTCTTTGTGAATCGAGGACTTACAGCACTAGCCTTGCTTAGACAGCACTCTTGCTAATGCTTCCCAAATGCAGTGTGAAGACATGCTAGCATCCATCAGAAGCGCTGACCCGTAAGCTTATCTCTTATTCCTCCGACCCCCCCGACCCTGAGCCATCACTTTACATGTGCAGCGAGGCCACGACACTCCACTCCCACAATGCTCTGCTGCACATGGAGCCTGTGGGCGTATGTCATGTGAAAGGCTCAGCGGGGGTGAGGGTGTGGGGATGAGTAATCATATTTAATAGCGTTGTGCCCTGCACAAGATCCACCTAAAGTAGCATTACATAAGAGCATTTGGTACAGAAGACCAAGGAGTAAGCTCAGGACTGACGGGTGGCTAGGGCAGCGGGTCGGGCTAAAGCCCAAAACCAGCGAATCCACATCCTCTCATGCTTTTATTCTCTTCCTTCAGTCCTAATCTTCTCACAGCTCAAAGATTCTTTCCAGCACTCCTCGTTTCTTGTTATTATTCTTCCCTCGCCTCTACTCCTGTCACCCTTCCATCGGCTCTCCCACGCTCACTCTCTCTCTTTTGTTCTCTCTCTCTCTCTCTCTCTCTCTCTCACTCCCTATGCATGTCTCTTGCTCTTGGTTGCTTGTCCTTGTTTCTAAGCGCTCTCCTGGGACACAGGCTGTGAGCATCAGTGTGTGGGGTGACAGGAGTGAATAAGGGGGGGATAATCCACTGGATTTTCAGGGATTTAACATGTTTGTTTTGGCTAATATCAATTATAACTAATCAAAATACCATAAACAGAGCAGCACCGCAGAATAAAAGAGGTCAGGAGCCTTGGCCATAACAATTCTACCAACAAATTGGACACGCCAGACCTGATGTTAAAATGATAGATGCTCTGAACAAACTGTAATGTGACTGGCATTGATGCTCATCTCAGATAAAGTCGTGTCCTTGAGCAGAAGCCTTTGACAAGGCCCACGCAGCATTTTAGGGGCAGGGGCTCCAGGGGTAAAAGGGTAATATAAAGCAAATAATTTTATTTACAGCATATGGCAAACACTCTTATTCACAATGTATCAAGACTATGGAGTCAGGTTCCTGAAGAAACCCAAGGTTTTCTGATCAAAGTAGCCAAAATGATTAGTTGTACTGCCTGAGCAGGCATTACAAACCTGTCCAGTAGACACTGCTCTAGGACTACATTTTAAGATGTAATAATAACTTTGTGTACTGAGAGCTTTTAATACTGGTATCTGCTAAATTTCTCAGCAAAATAGTTACAAGCCAAACAAGCATCTTTATACCCTTTGTCCCTTGCAGACATGCACAGCATCACTGAACATTTCTAGACATTACCCAGATGGGCTATATTTAAGAACACATCTGTCTGATTCATTAGTCCAAACGAATCATGTGTGGTGAGAGGTGCTGAACAGAAGGGGGGCACAAAAGTGATGAAGCATGCGGGACCAAAGTTAACCCTGTAAATATATTTTATAATTGTGGTTCACTAAAAATTATCTTGAAGAATGGCCATATGAAACACAGTTATGAATCTCATGAAATAACGAAGCACATGGTTAAGGTTGAGTGCAAAGGGATCTATATGTGCACAGTACATGAACTGAATCATTTAAAGCAATTCATTTCACATGCAAATGGCCTGAATTGAAGATCAAAGCCTGCACTAGTATGTTAAATTATACGTTTTGTGTGTGTGTGTGTGTGTGTGTGTGTGTGTGTGTGTGTGTGTGTGTGCTCACCAGTGCACACAGCAGGTCTACAGCCTCGAGAATGAGTTCCTGGTGACCAATACGGGATACACCAAGGTCCTCCAGCTCCTGGTGTGTGATGCGTAGCAACTGCTCTCCACCCACTTTCTCCTGCTCAAAGTTTTTAATGTACTGCTGCAGACAGTCGTCCAGACCTGTGATGAATCATATAGCATATATTTTATAAAGCATAAAGCCACATTAAAGACATTTTGGACACAGACATTCATTTGTGCACATACAGCTTGTAGTATCTCTACAGATACAAATCATGAAAGGAAATGGGATACTCTTGAATTGTTGCAGATAATCACACATGCACCATGCACATTTGGTCTGTGGAGCAGTGAAACTTTGTTCTCCGGAGTAAGGAGCTCCATTTATTATTTTGTCTTAGTGGCATTTGTGCCACTTGTGGCTAAATATCTAGTAGAAAAATTTCTCATGGTACAAGAGGCAGTTAAAGCAGAAAGCAGGTGGGGAAAATGTACCATATAACATCCTTTGTTTGAAGAAGATTTTTTTTTTTTTACAAAGTGTATCGTCGCTGTCCAGTGAAAAACATGTATCTCCAAAACAGCCACTTTACAGGAGCAGGCCAAAACCTTCTTACTCTTCAATGTAAAAAGTAGCAAACTAAAAATCCACAAAAATGGAAAAACTTGTTTTTCTTTGGACAGTGAACATACATTTACTCAGGTGTGTTTGCAGTCTCTGGACGCCACCGTATGCTGTACTATAATGATAGCATTTTATACAATCATGAAATCTGCCAGGCGGTAGTGCAGCAGGTAGTGTTGCAGTCACACAGCTTCAGGGACCTGGAGGTTGTGGGTTCGATTTACTGTCTGTGAGGAGTTTGGTGTGTTCTCCCCGTGTCCACGTGGGTTTCTTCCGGGTGCTCCGGTTTCCTCACACACTCCAAAAACACACATTGGTAGGTGGATTGGCGACTCGAAAGTGTCCGTAGGTGTGAATGAGTGAGTGGATGAGTGTGTGTTGCCCTGTGAAGGACTGGCGCCCCTCCAGGGTGTATTCCCGCCTTGTGCGCAATGATTCCAGGTAGGCTCTGGACCCACCGCGACCCTGAACTGGATAAGCGGTTACAGATAATGAATGAATGAAATCTGCCTCTAGCACTGAAAATGATTAACCAGCTCAGCTCAACACTCTTTTATCCCAGCCTAGCCAACAACACACGTGTACATCTACACTACTCTGCATTCAGTCAAGTACGTGTAGCTCAGCACGTGTTTTGGTCTGTATACCAAGGATACCTTAGAGCCAAGTAAAACGGACGATCGATCAGGATGCTGTACTCAACATATCGCTAAGTATATATGTAGATGTGTTTTATTTACTTATTTATTACCATTGTGATAAATGTAAAAGGAACAAGAGATAGAGTGAGAGAGAGAGTGTGTGGGGACGGAAGATAGAGCATCGAAGCCAAGGCCGAATCCCAAATGTCTCCCTTACACCCTCCGTAGGGTCGGTCATAACGGTGCACTCACGTTGTGTGTTTTATGTTGACAATTATTTTAGTGAGCTATACGATTCAAGTTTCCTAATTACTAAGTGTCTAATTACTGTCTGTATTATTAGTTTTATTATCTGTGATGTGCACTAAATAGGGAGTTTGGACGTACTGCATGCTTGAACCCTAATTAAATATCAGTTTTTATTCGAGTTGTGTTGCGAAAACTGTAAAGCAGATTTCAAGGTTTAATATTGGTTTAAATTGTGAATTTTTAAGGTGGACATGAATGGTGCTTATAAAAAAAATAGGATATTATTATTTGTTTTTAAAGTGTATAGAGAAAGTGTATTGGAAAATATACTTTTAGAAAATTAATAGAAATGTGTTAAATTTGGTTTTATTTTTTAATTAAAGTGGAATTTTGAAGTGGACGCATAGGCATACACTGATGGGGCATATAAAATGTATACTGTATTATTGTTTCTATTTATTTATTTATTAAGTGTATAAAAATATCTTTTTGACCATTTTAGACCACTAAAGCAAGTTTAAAAGGTTTTAAACGTTTTAAGGTAGACTCAAAATTTTTGACGGACATGAATGGGACTAGGGTTAGGGTCTATTTCCACTTTCACAAGTAAATTAAAATAATACTGAAAGACAGGGGCTTTCTGCTGTTTGAACACTCTCAAAGACCTGGCTCTCCTAGGCCTCTCCAGGGACTCCTCTTTTGGAGCCTTTCATTTACAGTGCCTCTACTGGCTGTTATCGCCGCCGTGGGACGTGTAAATGTAAATGTGAACTTGCAAAAAACGTTTATATTCACACGTATGAGATAGGAGAGTGTGTTGAATAATATCTACACGTAATATCTCTACATATTCCAATGGACATGGCAGGAGGAGATGGGAATATGTTATCACACAGCTGTTCAAACATTCTTCATTTAGTGAGTAGAAAACTACACACACATACACACTTGGTGAAATTGTCCCACTGTCTTGGACACACCCATGGATTTGAGGGACTATTGTTACGGTTAAGGGTAGACGTGTTTGGTAGAAGCTCACGGTTGTCAAGGAAACACATAACACCCACTTTCCATAAGCTGACCCTCCTGTGTTTTTCCCCCCTTCCTAGACACGACGAATAAAAAAAGGACAGCATCACTAAACAGAGCTATATTTACACACCCCACACATACGCTTCATTCCCACACACAGCCAGCAGCACAGCGAAACAACTACTCTGATCGGTTCCAGGCGCATTATATACACGGCAGATAAGATGATAATGAAAAGCTGTGCTGATCTGATTTAGGCACAGGAGAATCTTGGTGTACTGGCATTTCTTGGTAGCGCTACAGATGGGCAATACATTAACTGTTCTTTAGCAGCACTGTTGTTAAACAAAGGGTTTTAAATACTTCCTTCATAATTACATCATTACATGAGTAAAAACTGAAGTTAGGGCAAGTGTCTTTATATAAGCTCTTACTCTAACCCATCTGCAAGAGTGATCATCACACAGTTGTTATAGACACTTAATCTAGACTGGGACCAAATGAGGATAAAAGTCTAGACTTCCAAGGCCTTAAACACTTGGCACTGATATTTTATGTGTGAATCAGTTCTCCAAAGAAAGCGTCAGGATTTATGCTATCAATAGCACCAATCCGCCCACCTATAACTGTCACTCTGTATGTGAATATCAGCCCAAACACTGTCAGTCAATCCAGTCTTCCTCTTGTCATTTTGCCCAATATTCCTACCTTCTCTTTCCATCTTTTACTCTCTTCTGTCAATTCTCCCTCCTTCTCCTTGTCAATTGTCCCAAACCCTTGGTACTTCTCCTCACCCATGGATATTTTCTGCCTTTCTTCCCTTATCTGTCCCTAAATTTTCAAACAAAAAGAGGAAGATGTAGAACAAGGCTCGTATGGCTCTAATCGTTGCTCAGATCTGCTACTTAATCTCTGGCTGTATGTAGCCCCTAATGGAGCGTGAAGAAGAAAGTTGAGTTAGCAACAGAATGATAAGAAGCTGAAAGGGAGGGTTTCTTTGGCTTTGCATCTGATCTGGGGGCTTAACAAATCAGTCCCCCTTTCGCCTGGGCTTTATCTTAACTCGACCCAAAAAAAATGTAAAAATGTAGAAAAAAGCTATCGTCACAGCCTGCCACTGTATGTTGCTATAGAAACCACATCAGGACAAACCACTTTGATTAGAACCTCATTATCAACTGGAAAAAAAAGAAGCAAGGCCTGTGTATATATGATTTATGCCTGAATAGACAAATAAGTCAACAAATAATCAACGCTTTTTGGCAGCATCAAAGACCTGCATCAAAGCCCTATTCACAGATGGATTTGTGTTGTTTGGGCTGGATTGCTCATTCAGTAATGCTTGACAAGTGTGGGACAGGTTTGAAAATAATCCTTAACTGCGCTTTTAGATAAATGCACCAATTGCATTATATAGCTGGCTAGATTCTTATGAAATATATATATATATATATATATATATCTCAAAATAAAACATGTGCATATCAAACACTGTCAAAGAAGAATATATATATATTTTTTTAACTTAGAAATTAGAATAATAATTTTAAGGCTGTTAGCAAAATACATACCTGCAAATCCCTAAGAAAATATTCCACAGAAATGTACTAATTTACACACTATGTACTGAATATACAATGCCCAAAATTTCTTTTTAACATAATACTCCTACAACAGACCCCAGACATTCCTACTTTAAGCAGTTCATTAACAAGCACTTTATAAGCAGATGAGCTAATCCCTAGAGAGATAGAGAGAGAGAGAGAGAGAGAGAGAGGGAGAGAGAGAGAGAGAGAGAGAGAGAGAGAGAGGGAGAGAGAGAGAGAGAGAGAGAGAGAGAGATACAAGGCCCCTCACAGTGAGCCACTTTACACAAACAGGGGGCTCATTGATTAAAAGGGCATTATTTGCTGCTGGTAATTGTAGCTGCTGATTAAGTAGCACTAAAAATCACATACAAGAGTGTGTTATGTCAATCTAGGTCACAAATCCCTTTCAAAAACACCCATAACGAAAGAGGAGAGAGTAAGACAGTGTGAGTGAGTGATAAGCAAATGGAGGCTTGTTTAATATTTGTACATATAGCAGTCCAAAGGCAGATTAGGACCTGGTCCATTTGAGCCCTTAACCCAAAAAACCAGAGCTGTCCCAAATCGCAGATCTGGCATCTACACTGACCCAGAACTGAAAGAGGGATTGGAAGCTTTGGCCTGGACTCTGAGAGGGATATTTACGCTAAGGCAGTGGTGAAAAAAGATCAGTATATCTTTCAAAACAGGGCACACCAGTATTAGGCTTCAGGGACATAAACACAAGTTTATAACACAAATAAAATATTCCATTATCAAGACATAAAAACATATTTTCTATTACTCTGTTCTATCTTTATACACTCTATATATTTATCAAGTTATGGCCCTGACAGTGTGTGAAACTGAAAATCAAGTTGTCAAACAAGTGAATTGGCTGGCCCAGAGTCCAAACCTCAAAGTCACTGAACATAATTTGGAGTTCTTAGATTACATTCATTCATACATTCATTGTCTGTAACCGCTTATCCAGTTCTGGGTCGCGGTGGGTCCAGAGCCTACCCGGGAATCACTGGGGAGCCAGTCCTTCACAGGGCGACACACACTCACATATTCACTCACACCCATGGACACTTCTGAGTCGCCAATCCACCTAACAATGTGTGCTCTTGGACCATGACAGTGACCTGCTGCACCACCATACCTCCCAGCTTTAGTACATTTTTATTTTTAAAGCACTGTCTGACTACAGTCTAAACATTTTCTGTCATTTTAAAGTAGATCAGGACATGTTAAAAAATTATGGTTTTAAATACAGTATGTTATTGTATTTTGCTGTGAATTTTGGAAGCTCATGTCCATTCTTAACACTTTACAGTAAATCCCTGTTAATAAGTAACAATCCCAAAATTCAGTGGAATTTCTACACTCTCAGCCTACCCGGAGACACTGGGGGCAAGGCAGGAACACACCCTGGAGGGGTGTCAGTCCTTCACAGGGTGACACACATTCACTCATACATTGACACCTACGGACACTTTCGAGTCACCAGTCCACCTAGCAACGTGTGTTTTTGGACTGCGGGAGGAAACCAGAGCACCCGGAGGAAACCCACGTGGACACAGGGAGAACACACCAGCCAGTTACCCAGAGCGGGACTCGAACCCATAACCTCCAGGTCCCTGGTACCTCCTGCACCACTTTGCAGCACTTGTGTAAGAGCAGTAGTCAGTAAATCACAATAAATCAGTTGCTTGGAGTTGTGGGTGGAGCTATAGCTACAGCATTTATAGAGTGAAATAGACTAGCATGTCTCTGAAGCATCTTTCACACATGCATGGTAACCCAGACAGTTTCCAGACTTTACCTGGAGGAGCTGTATATGTGAATACAAACATCTGCTACATCTGTCCCTGACTTTATCCCGCTAGCAACCTAGTAGAAACAGATGGTGTATATAGAAGAGGTGGAGTCAGGTTGTTGCTGTTGTTGGTGGAGCTATAGACTGAAGCTGAATTTAGGGCAGTGCAGCATGGGCATATCTCTGAAGGCAAACATTTTTAGATGCAGATATAGTTTCATGTAGATTCATGAACTAATCCATGCCCATATATCCCAATATAAATCATTGGCCATAATGATTATAAGCCAGAGCCAGAGCTCTGGGTCCTGATGTTTTAGGCAGAAGACCAAACAGAGAGAGAATGTGGAAGAATCTGCAGGAGTTATAGAATGCTTTATCAGCAGTGACTAAATGGTGCATGGACACAGTGAAAGCACATGGGACTGTTGCCCATTATTATCATCATAATACAGTTTAGTAAAACATGCATTTAATCAGGGCCCTATTGGAATGCCACTGTGCTGCCTCTCCTATATTTATCATCTTTGTTCTCCCCAGAATGCCAGGGGCCTCTTCAGTGGGGGGGAGGTTGGAAAGTGAGTCACAGGATGCAGCAGAGGGGTGGAGAGGTGCGTTGTGGGAAGGTCACAGGGGCTCTCCTGCTATAGAGAAGGGTCTCTTTGGCCATAGGAGGCCCTTGGGGCAGCGGTACAAAGCTGTATGCTAATGATGGGGACATGCTAAAGGGGGCCCAACACACACACACACACATACCCAGACATAGAGACAGACAGACACACAGACAGAAACAAGTTTGTTTTCATGCACTGTGGGGATATTATGCAATCTTTAACTTATTTGGTGGAGACATACTTGTCCATATGTACTACTAGCCTAACTCTACCCCAAACCTTAAAATATGTCTTTACCTCAGAATATAATCATTTACATTGTGAAATACAGGTAAGTATTCCCAAAAAAGGAGCAAAGTCTCCACAATATAATTGTGTAAACAGATATATTCCTTATAAACACACACACACACACACAAACACACACTTTTTTCACTGAGTAAAGTCTGCATCCACTGAGATTTCAGATGCACTAATTTCCATTCAAACAATTTCAAACATTTCAGCTGTGTGAGGACTGTTTTCTAATCTAAGACACAAAATCCTCTGAGCCCATCACTATTTCTTCATTCCTCTGCTCTCTGCAGGAAGCAGGTTCCACTCCAGAGATTCGCCGCCAAGTCGGAAAACAATGTGAGTGTTTTCTGTTTTTCTGAAATGCGATGAGTCACAGTGAGGCTTAACTTTTCATAAAGTCACAATGAAAGCCGATCTGCTGTTGTTGGTACATCCGCATCCAAGCCATCTGAGTCTCTTTTAATCTCTTCCTCCCTCGCTGCCTCCGTATCCGATCTCTCTGTCATTTCACCTTAATCTCTCCTGTCTTCTCACCTGCTGCCTAAGGTCACACGAGATTGGACTGTCCTTCAGTTAGTTTTCCATAAATCAGATTTCGATTCAGATACACATGCAAAGATTCAGGTTTGCATCAAGATCCCTATTTAATGGAGAGATCAGGTATTTTCTCCAATGATTTTTCATGTTATGAAACCATCATACGAACACCTTGTGGCCTGAATATAGTAGAGATTATCTACTAAACAAAGTAAACATGGCTGCTCCATACAGGGAACCCATTTTATGAAGCATGAACGGCTTCATTCTGAGACTGTAATATAGCTGAGTTTATTGGGGCTAATTTGAATTATTTGCATTTTTTAAAAAGTCTACAACTAAAGATACTGCTTAAAATGTATGTTAAAATATGTTTTGTTTACCTTTTAATGTTTATGTTTTAAATATTTAATTAAGCTGTACTAAGTACATTTATATAGAGGGCAACACCATTGATGATGTACATTGCATATTTAGAACAAAAAGCACTTGCAGATTTGCCATTAGAACCATTCAGTGACTCATAGTGTGGTTTTAAGTGTTTGAGATTTTTAAAAAGCCACTGACCTAATTTGACCACAGTGGAATAATTATCAGTCCTGCAGCTTAAAATGTCTTGCTTTGAGAACAGAAAATGTTTGCAGTTTCACACTTATATATTCCCTGGTTTCAGTCTGAAACTGAAGCCTGCTGTGACCAAGATTAACCTATTCTATTCTTAGGGTGTTATGACATAGGGTGTTGTCACTGATTTCAGAGAACCAACTGATTGGTTCAGTTCCAATCAGCAGAGAATCAATATGGCTTCATAACAGTTTCCCTTTTCTGACTCGGACTGTATCTTGATCCTTGGCTCATACTGATATCAATCCTGTATTTGTTTATGCACCAGTAATAATAATTATAGCCGAATGATCTCACAAGACACAATGAGTGTTGTGTTGGCTTTTTACCTTAACATTTCAGCTTTAAAATAAATGTGACGCTCCGCTGGTTTGTAATAGGGAGAATAGAGCTTCTGTTGCTGCTAGAACTGCAGAAACTGCCCTATATAACTTTCGGAAGAGGGTAAGGATCCACCACCTACGTCCCCACTGATATTTCTGTATAGTGCTGTAAAAATGAATTACACTGGGGGGGGGCCCAAGAGCAAAAACTTCAAACCTTACCTAATGTACCTTTAACTTGGATAACACTATCTAATGGTGCAAACAACATAATTAAATAATTCTTTCGGTATCTGTAACTGCTTATCCAGTTCAGGGTCACGGTGGGTCTGGAGCCTACCTGGAATCATGGGACGCAAAAGCAGGAAAACACCCAGGAGGGGCACCAGTCCTTCATAGGGCAACACACACACACACACACACACACACACCTATGGACATTTTTGAGTCACCAATCCACCTACCAACATGTGTTTTTAGACTGTGGGAGGAAACCGGAGCACTAGGAGGAAACTCACAGAGAGAACACAAACAACATAATTGTAAAATCTACATATTTAATAATTTGAAAATATATTATAAGTCTTATAAGTTTCTTATAAGTTTAACATATTGGAAAACAAAAGTAAAACTTAATGTGGCATGTTTTAAAGTTTTGGCAAATTTTAAATTGAA
This sequence comes from Hoplias malabaricus, assembly GCF_029633855.1. Classification (NCBI taxonomy): domain Eukaryota; kingdom Metazoa; phylum Chordata; class Actinopteri; order Characiformes; family Erythrinidae; genus Hoplias; species Hoplias malabaricus. The sequence continues at coordinate 19,163,521 of NC_089814.1, read as the reverse complement.
TGTTTTCTTTTTCCAGTTTGTTAAAAAGGAATTACAGATTTTAGGCACTTAACTTTACAGCCAAAAATATTAAATTCAAGTTTGATCACTGTAGATGATTTAACTGCAAAATAAATCTATCAGCCATTCTGACAGGGGTCTCTAAACTCTTTCATATGCTCTTTTTGTATACGATATGCTGCGATATATTGAGATGGATGCAGCAAAAGGCAAGTGACAGCTCTATGACCCATGTTAAAAAAATAGGTCAAGACATGGCCCAAATGGTCCCCCGTGTTCAGGGGTCCATGCGGTCTGTCAGAGAATGTGCTGTACAGGCATTTGTTGGTGATCAAATCTCCTCAACGCCCTCTAAGGCATTCACATTCAAACTAAAACATCAGCAGAATAACTGCAGCAATGGAGCAGGAATCCTAAGAGCAATGTGTGAAATATTCCCGGAAAATGTGCCAAAAAATATTCCACATATTAATGGAATGGCAGTAGCCTCACAACACGCCCTGTGGGCATGGCTGAAGCAATGGATGTAGAAATGCAAGAACAGATGCTGCACGCAACATGCGGCAAAAATCTAGACAGCTGTCAGGAGTCATACACCAAAACCAGTATGGATTAAGATTACTGTACACAGAGGCATGCAATACAGGATATTTTCCTTCATAACACTATACACAAGCCTGAGGCTGCAATCCTCAGAAATGTCAGTAATACCAGGCTATATGCTCGTATATAAGAAGAACTGTAGGAGAATGTATGGCAACGTGACCAAGCATGCATGTGCATTGTGCATCTGAAGGAAATTTTACACACACTACTGATTATAAGGCTCTGATAAGCACACAGCCACAAGCTACCGAACACCTACCAACAGCCTGCCTCACCACAGGGGCCTCAGAATTCTCTCTCTCTCTCACTCACACACACAAAATTACATAATCCTACATGCATCTCCAAAATTTTCACACAGTGTAAAGAGTAGATTATCTGTGTTCAAATGAAAAAATGAAAATAGGAAACAAATGAGGTACAATATATTCTATGGACAGTGATGATATAGTACATTCTGACGCATCCAGTAATTAGCCACCATTCTCTGATAATCATAATATAATATATCATTGTCTGAAATATTTATTACTTTATGTTCAAAGGTTTGTAAACAACAATTTTTCAGCTACTTTAAGGTGCACCAATTGTTCAGGCACTTACTTTCGCATGAGCAGTTTTAGCACCTTTTTAGTAAAACATGAGATTAAATGGAATATAAAGCACCCTCAGCACTTGACTGTAGACCAGTGGAACTGCAAAAATAGTTCTTCATGGAACCAAAAATGGTTCTTATATGGCACTGCTTAAAGAATCTTTTGTAGCACCTTTATTTTTAAGAGTGAATACAGAGGTCTCGAGAGTCTGAGGCCTTATTGAATCTGTGCCATCAGTGAGAAAGTATGAGAACACATACACCTGTTCTCCCATTGAAATGCAGCATTCATCTGTACAGACTCCTCTCTCCTTTTCTCACTTTTTTCTGTCAGACAGTGATCAACATTCTTCAATCCTCACAGCTTCTGTTTCATAAGCTTAAGCTCCTCAAGCACAAACTAAAGCAAAAAAATCAGTGTGAAGCAGCCCACGGGCCAGACTAATGAGTCACAGCATAGGGGTGTCCTCTATAAGAGAAGCTTTAAAATCGATATGAGCGCATGTGTGAGCAGCAGAGGCATGAGAACACGAATAAACACATTCAAGTAAAGCTGTAATCCATAACAAGACCCAGCACACTGTTTATCCACTCAAACACAGCACATTGAATCTGACACAAACACAGCTTAAACTACGACACTACAATATATTCTGGGTTCTGGGGATACCAGTGCAAGTTTGTGAGAACACTTCCAGCTTCCTCCATGATTTGCAATAGATGTTCTTTTTCTGTTTTATATCCTTTTTAGAATATCAGCCTTTGAATTTTTTTCAGATGGTGTTGGTTGTCTACCAAGCCCTGAATGGATGTTAGGTGACCCATTTTCTCTATTTATCTTTTTTTTTTATTATTTAATTAAATTCAAATCCCACACCCCCCTTGGCAAGTGTGTTCTCTTTCATCGAATCTCAGAATTATATCCTGAAATATGATTTATTTGCATTTAAAGCATGATTTGTCTGGAAATATAATACATGATGTGTGGTCTCTGACTTTTTCACAGTACCATATTTTTGCACTCACAGACACACACACAACACACACCAGTAACAAAGCAGCAGAGCAAGGGAAGAATCCCTGAGCTGTCTCTGAGAGGAATGAGGTATTGATCCACTTCATTCACACGAGGGAGTGAATTACTTGAAAGCAACAGGCTCTGTTACTGTTGTAATTGTGACCCAGAGGAGAAGAACAGAAAGAGAACCATGATGCTGCATGTTCCAGCTTTAGGGGCTACAAGCATGAGAACATCTGTTCTGAAATGACTGCTGTCTGGTTTATGCCTCTTTAAGTTTACTGTAACATGTCACTCCGCCAGTGGTGCCAGTGTAGAGCTATAAAATTCTGTCTCACACAAACAAGTCCCATCTCGTTTCTGTTCAATAACAACAATAACTAGTGCATGACTATTCCCATCTTTTAACATCACACAGCATGAAACATTCATTAACTGTACAAATGTCTATCTGCTTGTTAAGTGTGACGTCACACAGAGTTTTTCGCAATTTACGGGTCCAATCACACCTGTGGTCCTTTGCAAAAGACATGCACTTACTCTTTGAATTAAGCCGAATGTCTCAATCAATTATGTAATCTCAGTTCAGGAGTTCAGAAAAAGAAATAAATTAAACATAAAAAGAAGCAAACATGTGTCTTTGGCAGCACAATTTGTACATTCGCAGCTCATTCTGATCCTGCAGGCTGACTATACTACTCCGTTTCTGGAAGCACAGGAGCTGCGGAGAGAGAGCTCCCACAGCTCTGTCTGTAGTAGACGAATAGTGGAGAGAGAGAAAGCTGTGTCTCCCATTGTCCTGTCTCTGGGAGCAGAAGGACCATGTAGGGAGAGCTGTGTCTCCCGCTGCTCGGTCTCTGATAGCACATCCAGCTCCATCAAAAATATAAAGGAAATTTTTCAGCTTATGCAAAAGGTAAAAAATAACAAAATGGAGTTTTGACCAAACACCTACAGTATGGTTGTAGGACATATTTTTAAAGTGTTTCTAGGACTTCTGCTATTGTTATGAAGACATGGACCCTTTGTTGGTATTATATAACACTTTTCTGCTCTTAACAAAATGGTTTCTTAGTTAGAACCACAAGTTATCTAGGTGTGTAGAACCATTTGCATGGTGAAATGGTTTTTTTTTATGTTGAAATGGGTCAGATTAATATGGATCTATACAACACTATTTATTAAATAGTCTTATGTAGCAACAAAAGGGTATAACCTGTACATCATAGCAACAGAAGAACCCTTTTTTGGTGCTATATAGAACTATTTTAAACATTTTGTGCAAACAGTTCACCATGCAAAAACTAAGAACCCTCTTTTAAGAGCAGAGAATGGTTCTATATAATACCAACAAAGGGTATCAATAACTCCATAACAATAGCAAAGCCTCTTCTGGTGCAGTCTAGAAGCACTTAAAATGATCTGAACACATTCTCCATTAATCTGAATATCCATTTCACCATGCAAAGAACCAACTCACCATTCAAGCGGTTCTACGTAGAGCTCAGAAGGATGGGTATGAGGAGTTAAGCATGAGTCATGAATGTTAGTAATGGAAAAACACTCAATAGAACTAGGAGTTTAAAACAAGTGGTTACTTCCATACAATATCTTAAGAGTGTTTTTGTCTTAACCTAATGTGACCGGCGTATGAGCTCTTTAGAAGTATGTATAAGTAGAAAATGAATGGATCCGCTAGCCTCTTCCAGTCTGTAAATAGAGCCTGTGCTCTGAAAGACCCTATGAACTGATGATTTTGAACGTGTCCCTTAAGCACTGCACTTAAGACAGACACTTAAGATGTTTAATGAAAGTGGCCAGAAGCTTGGGAAACCCAGCTATGGGGGGTTAGGAGAGACCCCGGCTGTGAGGGAGGCCCAGCTGATTACTCACTCCGCACGTGACCCGTCACTACTCATTGTGGCTGATGGGAGCACGTGATCACTCGCCCACCCCTGTTCATTAATACAATAACAGTAAGGGCTCTTTGGGGGGCGATGCTGTCTGCCTTGGTATTGTTTTGACAGCCAGGAGAGGCGGAATAATACCTACCCACAGCACACAACACGATCACGGCTGTAACAGCTCGAGACATTGCGCTACGTGGTTTTGCATATAACCCACTGTACACGACCAAGGGTAACATATATATACACACACGCTATAAACACGCACGAGACGAATTCTTTCAGCACTCTTTAAAAATCCATCTCTGAGACATCGCCCACTGGCCTTACCTTTCATCCAGTCCACCACCTGGCTCGTTGTCCACTTGCTCACAGGTTCCATGACCAAAGCCATGGTGGAAGTTTTTTTTCCTCCTCCTTCTTGTTCTGTTTATGGTCAGTGCCCAAAAACAAAGGCGCGCGAGATAAAGCGCTTAACCGCAAGCCTTCAGCTGCTCAACCGCGCGCGACTTAAACGACCCTCTAGCATCACATCCATGGCGTGGTTCTCGCGCGTCGCGCGGCGCGTGTCTGACAGAAAGCGCCCACCTTCACCTGGAGCATCTTTATCAGCAACAACAACAACGCCGGATTCCTCACGAGCTCTCCGCATTCTCCCACTCTCTCTCCTCCCGCTTCATCCGCTCCATTCACATCGCGAGTCCGCCACAGTGGTGTTCGAGGAGAGGAGCTACGTCAGGAGTAAACAGCAGCTCGTTGGCCACTCTCTCTCGCTGTCTCTCTGTCTCTCTCTCTCTCTCTCTCTCTCTCTCTCTCTCTCGCTCTTTCCCTCTGTCCCTCAGCAATTCCTCTCTCTCAAAATCTCTCTCGCTCTTTCCCTCTGTCCATCAGAAACTCTCTCTCTCACACACACACTTCTTTCAGCACTTGGTTCTTTTTTTCTTTCTCTCAACTCCTTTCTCTCAACTCATATCTCTCTCTCTCTCTCTCTCTCTCTCTCACGCACACTTCTCTCAGTACTTGATTTTTTTTTCTTTCTCTCAACTCATCTCTCTCTCTCTCAGCAATTCCTCTCTCTCAAAATCTCTCTCGCTCTCTCCCTCTGTCCATCACAAACTCTCTCTTTCTTCCCCTCTCTCTCACACACACCTCTCAGTACTTGATTTTTTTTCTTTCTCTCAACTCATCTCTCTCTCTCTCTTTCTCTCTCACTCTCACTCTCTCTCTCTCTCTCTCACACACACACACACACACTGGCACCTCATTGGTTCTCTATGTTTTTTTCTAAAACTTCTTTTTCAGGTCTCAATTCTTTGTTCTCGTCACCTGTGGCCCTGACAACGTCCTCCAAACACCTGTGAACTTAAAACACTGTATTTAAACTTATAGGAAAACTATTTGAAATGATAAAATGCCTTAAAACATCTGAACATTAGATTAAAAACGTTTCCTTGAAATTTTTTTTTGTTGTAATGTTTCCTGTTAGCCAAGTTCTCTTTCACTATCTCTTTTTATTTTCCAGTTTCTGGTTGAACTCCTCACCATTGGAGATTTCTGTGCCACACAATCACAGCTCAGTGATCCGTACACTTCCATGAAACTATTCAAACAGCCTTGAGTAATGAAGTCAGTAGAGTTACTGTGCACAGCTTTACTGAACTTTATTTTGAAGTCTTTTTATGTGTAGTTTCAGACAACCATGAGTCTATTTCTACACTTAGTTCTGTTATATGTTTTGCTGATGTAGTGTGCAGTTGTATTTTGTTTAGATGTGTAATTGATTTGTATACTGAGATGGTGGTTGTTGTGTTGTATGGTGACCCACAGTATTATATGTGTATGTATATCTCAGCCTCAGCCCTATTCCCCCAATGAGAAACTAGTTTGGTTCATATTCACAAACCTAATTTAGAACAGTTTTATGTGTTTTTACCAACATACATTTACCAGTTCGCTAGACAGAATGAATGAAACCAATTCAAGATGCAGAGTTCTTTTGGAAAAGGCTTTCTGTGATGTTACCTCCCATTGGTCTGGTGTGGTGAGCAAGCACTAAGTGGGACATTTCTGAGTCTTTGGAAAACTGTCCATGTATGAGCTGTTCAATAAACTATATGGCATGTTATCCTTGTCTCCTTCAACACCATTTCTACAGTTGTCTTAATGTCTGAACAAGGTGTGCATATGGGAAAGAGATCTTTGGGAAGTCAGTTATTATAAGAACCTCCACATAAGGTTTAATTATTTCACTAAACCCTTGAAAATACACCCCAGAAACCAGCTAATCTGTGGATTGGCTGTGCGATATTGTCCACGGGTGTGGGGGACTGGGTGAGTGTGTGGTGTCAGGGTGTGTCCCTGCATTGGGTCCAGTGATCCAAGGAAGATTCCAGACCCATGTGACAATGATCAGGATGAGATATTTCAGAAGATGAATGAATGAATGAACGAGTGAATGCATGAACAAATAAACGAGTGAATGTATGAATGAGTAAATGAATGAATGAAGAGATGAATAAATGGATGAACAAATGAACGAATGAATGAATGAATGAATGGGTGGCTTGACTTGGCTTGTGAAAAAAAAAAAAAGCATTATTCACTTTCAGTTCTCCACTTCAGCCTTCAAAGAAACTTAACAGTGGGAACTAAACATTAATCTATGGGTTAGTCACTGTTGTCAGAGGTTAAGAAGGGTCTGTGCCACCGACAGATGTTTTAATTCTTACTAGCCTGGGAACACAGACAAGGCTATAAGGAGGAGGGGGAGAACAGGTTCAAGATCTGTTGCCCTAATCAGTCTTTCACTATTCACCCTTGACTCTCCACCATCTGTGCCTGTGCCTGTGTGTGTGTGTGTGTGTGTGTATAAAAAAAATGCAGAAGATGATTCAGACACAGAGTACCCACAAATATTTACTACATTCAACATTATCAACACACTATATCTTTAAAGTGTCCATATGGTTAAAAATAAAAGCTTAATATAATTTGTAAACATTCTATCAACATGGAAGGTTTTATGCTAGATGTTGGAACATTGCTGTAGAGATATGATTGCACTCAGGCACATGAGAGGAACAAGATCAGACACTAATATTGGTAGGTTATTATTCAGAAGGTATTGGAGAAAGCTGTACTGCTCCAGAGAACACAGTTCATCTGCTCCACAGACAAGTAATGTGTACCTACAGGCTGATGTTTAGCACTGGTGATCTCAGGCTCCTGTGCAGCTGCTCTGTTCTATAAAATGCATAGAGGATATACAAGCTGTATGTATGTACAGTTCAAGGTCTGTTGCCACAGTGGGTTGTATCATTAATTCATTCATTCATAGTCTGTAACCATTTATCAAGTTTAGGGTCCAAAGCCTGGTGCAAGGCGGGGAGTGGCGCCATTCCGGATCACTAATTAGTGCAGAACAAATTTTAACAATATAGTTTACATTTAAACAATTTGACAGAAAACCTTCATTCTCTGTAACCGCTTACCTAGTTAAGGGTTGCACTGGGTCCAGAGCCAACCTGAAATCATTGGGCGCAAGGCAGAAATACACCCTGGAGGGGGCGCCAGTCCTTCACAGGGCAACACAGACACACATTCACTCACACCTACAGACACTTTTGAGTCGCCAATCCACCTACCAACGTGTGTTTTTGGACTGTGGGAGGAAACCCACGCGGACACGGGGAGAACACACCAAACTCCTCACAGACAGTCACCCGTAGCGGGAATCGAACCCACAACCTCCAGGTCCCTGTAGCTGTGTGACTGCGACGCTACCTGCTGTGCTATTATTGTGTGTGTGTGTGTGTGTATATATATATGTGTGTACATACACACGAACCTCTCCGTTCCCCTTCACTCATTTTTGGCGAGGTCTCTTTAAGAGAAACAGGAAATACCAGTCGAACAGAAACGAAAGTAAAGTTTGGGCCTAGACTGCGATTTAGGACAAACTCGGTGTTTACTCAGATGGACTCACCTCTGACGGTCGGTTAGGGGGTAAAATAAAGACTGTGAATGTTGTCGGAAGTGCAGCGGTTACGTGGGATTAACGGTGTGTTGGAGAAACATTTAAAACAGAGAAGAATTGTCGGAGAGTATTAGCGTTGTCCAAGTCTGCGTGCTCACCGTCGGCAGAAGAAGGTGCGCGATATGGAGGAGTAAACATTTCTGGAAAACGTAAGGAATAATGAATATCAAACTCTATAGGGTGTGACGATCTAATTAAGGTTCATATAAAGGCGAACTTGGTAATGCAAATGGGTATGCACTGGTTTAAATATGTAAAACATGTGGTCTGTTGTTTATTTTTTAACGGAAGTGTAAGACATTGAGAAGGTTTCTCTGGTATTAGTAGGCTGCGATGTTTTTGCGTTTAAGCCTGTTAATGGTTCTGAATCAGTGTATGTTTTATGTACTTTTACGACTTATTGACAGCCAATGAACCATCACAGGACAGTCCCGTGCTGAAAGGAAGTTTAAAAGCCCGAAAATGGAGCGAGCGGGGTCGGACAACAGTCTCCCCTTCGGTCAAGGAGCGTCCGCCTTCGGCAGCGAGCACAGCAATGAGGTGGAGGAAAACATCATAGAGAGGAGACTCTCTCTGGACTTCATGATCGGGGGAACTATCACAGAGAGGTAACCACTCATTAACATGACGGAGACAATGTCTACTGGTGCAGGATTGTCAACATTTTTCTAACAGTAGTGCAGTTATGGAGACTGTTTACTGGCTTTCCAAACCTGACACCTGCTGGAAAATCCTTGTAAAAACTACAGAAATGTCCCTGATCCAGTCTTGAGACAGCATTCTCTGCATGCTCTTGTGTATAAAGACACAGAGTACAGATTAAAGATGATTTGTTATAAACAGTTTCTTTCAGCTGTCATGGAACTGGCTTGAAACTCACTCACTCACAAACTCACTCAGGTTCAGGACTTTTCACCAGAATCCTCATTCGTATTTAGAGACAAATCCAAAATGGGGTGTCATTGTGCTTCTTAACACATTGGGTGTGTCTGAAATGTCCTAAATGCAGAATACGGAGGCAGTACTTTAAGAATCTGCACTGCGGAGACATCTCTGAGAGAGGTGTTTCTATAAAACACAACCTGATATTTATTCTGATAACACCAGCGTTTCCATCATTTTGATGAGCAAACTTATCCTTGCATGGGTGTCCTGGCAGTGTTTTGACATATTTCTGCATCCAGGCGCCTTCTGTTTCAGATAAAACCTTTGTGTCCTCGTTTGATTTATATACAATTATGTATTATATTGATATGTCTATTTATACCATTTCTTATTCTGTGACAAGCAAACAGATATTGTGTTAAGGATCATCACTGATTTCTAGATTATTTCACATAAACCCAAATTAAGAGAAATAGCTTGATTAAAACAAGCATAAAACTATATTAAAAAATCCTTCTATACACATAGCTGAAAAATCAATGACATTTACCAGATAGCTATAAGGCTCTGAAGATCTTATTCAGCTGAGACTAGGGTGAAATGTGTGTGGGGGGGGGTATTTTGTCAAGCAAAAAAGTGCCTCATTCAGGGACTATAAAGCAACTTAATTACCCATTTGATAGAAGTTGCACAAAATAAGACATAAAAAGAGTCTTTTGGGTGGAACTGAGTGATTTAAGTCTCAGAGTAGAGTTTACCCATGTCTAAGATAACTAAATTAGATTAAGAGGAGCTCTCAGGGCTCACATATGGGCCCTGAGAGTTAATGGGGGATCAAAAAATGGATATTATCTTCCCCTGATATCACACATCCTTCAGTTCTCCTCCTTTTTTGATCAACATTTTCTTTAGATTTGATGTAGAGAGAGCTGCATCGCCTGCACCAAGCTATGTGTCAATGCACAGTGAGGACTGGGGCTTCAGTGCGTCAGAAACAGAAGCTGATGACGACTTTCAACCCAGTGTCGAAGCTAAGTAAGTTATTTGCCCCTTGCTAAATATTTGCACAAACATGGGGAATGTACAGAAGTAGACTGAAGGACCTTTGAGTTTCTGTGATTTAACTTACAGAAGAGAGGAAAAATGTATGGACTTTTTCTATAATTATCATATGCATTAAATATTAAATTTTCTGCAGGATCCTACTGCAAAGAGAGGATAATTCCTCATCAAGCAACTACTCTATCAACAGCGATGATGATATGGAAGGCGAGAGAAAGCCTGAACGAAAGTGAGTGCAGGTGTCAGGTTTTGTGCATCTAATATAGTTCCATGTTATGTTCTTGAATCCTGAAGAGATTATTTTCCCACATGAAGCTATGGTAATATCAGATTACTTTTTTTAAAACAGGTCACGCAAAAAATCTTGCAGCCAGCCAAGTCCTGCTGCTCCTCAAGTTAAACCAGAATTGCAAAAAGATCCTAATGAGAAACGGCACCCTGCCCTTACTGTTGAATTTGCTTTCAAGGTGAGAAATATTTTATCATGATTTTTCATTGTTGAAATCTGTTTCCCGGGAATTGGATAAAAATATTTATTTCTGCACATACACTCCAACAAACAGTTTGGATTTTCTGAACAACGTTTTAGTATTAGAGAGTTTCTTGTATTCCTGTGTCACATATCTTAAGAACTTTGTTGTTCATTTCAGGCACTCAGAATCTGCTTGCAGAAACTTACTGCAGATGAGTTAAAAAAATTCAAACTAACCTTGTGGGAACATTACCCTGAATGCTTTCGAGATCCTCTGGATGGCTTGGATATTGTTGATGTTGTAGATAAAATGCTAGAGATCTGTGACATTGAAGTGTCCCTGAAGATCACACTCCTGGTTCTAAGAGGAATGAACTTGAAGAAGCTGGCTGACTACCTACAAGGGCTATGTAAAAGAAGTAAGGCAAATTAAAACTCTATTCTGTTATTGTTTTCTTTGGAATGTAGACATTTAATTGTACTCTTTTACATTGTAATTGATCGTTTTCTCTTATGCAGATGAGGTCCGTTATGAGTTGAAAGTAAGCCTGAAAAAGAAGTATGAGCACATTTATGAAAGCCTGGCCCAGCAAGGACAACAGACCCTCTTCGACTCTGTGTATACAGACCTCCACGTTACAGATGGCCCAAATGCTGCAATAAACAGTGAGCATGAATTAAGGCAGATAGAAGATCTACGAGAGTGTAGCCGTGGACAGAAAGAGGTGGTTTCTTGCGACTACATATTTCACCCTGAAGTTGTGAAAACAAAACATGTGAGGACTTTATTAACCAAAGGTGGTCCAGGGATTGGTAAATCATATCTAGTTCAGAGGTTCATTCTAGACTGGGTAGAGGGAAAAGCACACCAAGAAGTGTTCTTTCTAATCCCTCTGCCATTTAAAGAGTTGAATCAGATGGCAGAGGACAACATTGGCTTCATGGATTTAATCGGCAGGCTCTATCCAGAAATGAAAGAAGTGGAAAACCTTGACTTTGATGACTGCCAGGTAATGTTTATCTGCGATGGCCTGGATGACTGCATAATTCCCATTGACTTTCGCAGAACTGCATACTGGTGTGATACTAATCAGCCAACGACATTAAAGATTTTAATCACAAATTTGATCCGGGGAAACCTACTGTGTTCTGCTTATGTGTGGGTTACAACACGACCTGTGGCAATGAACTTGATCCCTCCGGAAAACATCCACCAATTACACGAGGTCCGTGGATTCACAAACGATCAGAGGGAAGCCTATTTCAGAAAGGTAATTAAAAAATCAGATCTTGCAGAGAGCGTGATTGCTCATATCAAGTCCTGTAAGACACTCTACTTGATGTGTCATATGCCACTTTTCTGCTGGGTGGTGCGCAAACTGCTTGAGAAAGACCTCCAAAGCCTGCCAGCAGGAACAGTGCTGCCCAAAGCAATGACTCATTACTACACCAACCTGCTGTGCATGAACCTTGCCATGCGTAGCCAGAAACTGCAAAACGCCCAGACAGAAGAGGCAAACAAAAATGTGCCCAGCGATCAGGAGTTTCTCATGAAACTTGGGAAGATGGCTTTCCAGTTGCTGGAGAAGAATGTGTTTAGGATTGAGAAGGATCACTGGACAGATTACGGTGTGGATGCCCGAGACGCTGTGGTCACTGCAGGCCTCTGCACACAGTTCTACAGGGAGAAGTTTATCATGTATCAGGAGAAAGTGGACTGCTTTGTTCATCCGACTATGCAGGAATACTTAGCTGCTCTTTACGTTTTCCTGTCTTTCAAGAACAATGGGAAGAATGTCATTGACAATCACACAAAGTTCAAAATGTTTCCAAGTTCAAAGGAGCCTTTTCTTGCAGATCTGCATAAAAGTGCATTAGAAAAGGCACTGCACTCTAAAGGTCCTAACTATGACATCTTTCTGCGTTTTCTCCTGGGCATGTCAGTAGATTCCAATCAAGATTTGCTTAGGAGCTTTCTTTCCAGCTCGGGGTCAAACGTGCAAGCAAGGGAGGAGACGGCACGCTACATCAGAAAGAAGATCAAGGAGAATCACTATCCTGAACGGAATGAAAACCTTCAGAGGTGCCTAGATGAACTTTTTCCTCACCCTCAAAGCACCTGAGCTTGTTCTGTAGATTGGAAAAGGGAAACCATTGTTTGCAATTGCTCTGTGCCTTGCTATTTGTGTGTCTTGATTATTACTGACTTCTGCTTAGTAGCATTGTGCAGTCACATCAGATAGCCTTAGCATTCTTTGAGGTATATATATATATATATATATATATATATATATATATATATATATATATATATTAGTGCTGATTTAAGAAAAATAATCACATAAGCTAAGCTATAGAAATGACTAAATGTTACACCAACATTTTATTTAATGTGAATTTGCCCTCTACTGTGTTTACATACTTATTGTTTTAATAATTGCTATATCATTTTGACATATATTTTTTCCCTCTTCCACAAAAAGTATCTCAAGGTCTGCAAGTTGCACTATTACAAATAAATTCATGAATACATGTTTTTGATTTTCATAGATACATCATCGTTATGTGAAAAAAATGTGTATTTGCAAGTTTAAAATTAATTCATAAAGTGTTAAATCTGCATTTGTGGATCTACTCACTGGCCTGTTTCCTTTGACATATATGTGTTCATTTCCTGTCAGGGGTCACCTTAACAATTAGCAGCATTTAATATGGACTGGAAGTTTTGTCTTTGTCTAAGACTCATAAACCGCTGAATTCAGCTTCATATCACAGACAGTTAGGTGTGGGTGATAATTGTCAAACGTATTTGAAGGCTTATGATGCCCTAAATGTAACATTGGGCATAACAGTGTTAACATCCAGCAGAACTTTGCTGATTTCTTTACAGATTAGGGTCATCAAATAAAGTACTTTAAAGTAATCCAAAACCCCACAATAGGAAAGTAAAAGAAGAAAAATATGTCACAGAATACAGGCAAGTGACTGTATTCCACAGATGCTAATTTAACACTTATACATTTTAAATCTGAGACTATGACTTTATGCATTCATTTTCACATAAAAATGATTATATCTATAAAAACCAAAAGCATGTATTCATGAATGTAACTGCAATTGCAGTCAGTGAGACACAGACTGTGATGTATTGATTTGTGAATACTGAATCATATTTGTAATTTGTGTCTAATTGGTGAAAAATACACATTTGTCATGTATTTTGAAACTAATGTCTCCATATACTTTCACACTGTTCCTCAATGGTCAGGAACACAGAAGGGCAGGTATTATTAGGGTGGTGGATAATTAGACACACCTGCCTTGTTAGTCCACCTTGTAAATATTGGGGAGGTTTCTCAGACTGGGATTAAGCATAGCCCTGGTCTACACAGCATTTTGTATTGTGATTTCTCATTGAAAGGAGAATATATTCCAGGACTAAGCTTAAGCCCTGTCTGGGAAATCACCCCATCAAGTTAGAGACACTTGCTGCACAGTTTGTGTTAGTCATCTAGTCCTTTACTGGTTATGACAAAACACTGCCAACACTGTTGGAATGAAATTTTTAGTTGGTCTGGAGTAAGTCTAGTGACAATGAGCTGTGTGAAAACTCCAGCAGCACTGCTGTGTCTGATCCACTGGTGATGTCAGTTTCACCACAGCGCTGAGAATGATACACTACTGAATACCTGCTTTCCTCCGGGTGCTCCGGTTTTCTCCCACAGTCCAAAAACACACGTTGCAGGTGGATTGGCGACTCAAAAGTGTCTGTAGGTGTGAGTGTGTGAGTGAATGTGTGTGTGTCTGTGTTGGTGAAGGACTGGCGCCCCCTCCAGAGTGTATCCCCGCCTTGCGCCCAATGATTCCAAGTAGGCTCTGGACCCACCGCGACCCTGAATTGGATAAGCGGTTACAGATAATGAATGAACGAATGAATGAATGAATACCTGCTCTGTTGGTCATGTGGGTATCCTGACCATTGAAGAACAGGGTGAAATTATTTTTAAAAAGTATCTTAAGCAAGGAGGTCAGTTAATATCTGTATTCTGTATATTCACCTTTTGATTTTCAGCACGGGGAACATCTAAGTAATTAGCAAGAGAGCTAGGCTAGCTTGCTGTTGTTGGGTGTAACACTATAGCTCGTTCCTCTCAGGAGCGAGAGTGACAGGTGGATAGTCATACTGCACTTCAGACACTGAATATCTTACATGTATTTATGGCTCAAGTTCTGGTGTGATTTTTATGGTTTGATTACTTAATACTGATTTATTTTGAAATGGCAGTGAATGCACTATTACTGTAAGCTGCTATTCTACATAGGAAAACACAAGGAGAAAATGGGGTATGCTTAAGATTGTCATACCTTCTCAAGAAAATAAATCCCTTCCTTGATATATGAATTTCTCTCATTTTTTCCTCTTCTCTGACAAACCATCACAATGTTTAAATGTTTGATTACTAACATGCTGGTGACTCTCTATAGTCCAGGACTAGGCTTAAGCCCTTTCTGGGAAACCACCCCATAAAGTTGTACAAAAGTAAATTTGAATAAATTAGAAATACTGACATCTTATTTGTCTTGATAATATAGATAATGTTGAAGTGATTCAGAAATAGTCAGATTGTAAAATCCAGGAGTGATGCATGATTTTGTCACGGCATCAGATTTAGGCCAGTTTATAATTGAGTCATAAACCACTTAAGGACAAAGACACCTCTTTTAAATATGGAATTTAGTTACTTTGCATCTATTCTGTCACTGCAGATGCAGATGGTACTGTGGGGCAGTGGTAGAGAATGCTCCTCATTCAACACCTTTGGGGATCATTTGTAATGGTGTTGTGATCCAAAATTAACATCAGGATTGACCACTAACGTTCTATTGGCTAATAATCCAACATCTATTGTAAAGTTTTCTTAGAACAATGTGTGCTGGTACTGCAGTAAAGGGAATGATCTGTCACTTGATAGCAGAAGAAGCATAGACTGAGCAAATGTCTATAGACCAAGACATTTTGTATCTCTGCAGTTAAAGCTAGGGTAGGCGATTTTGTTAAAATCAGTCAGTGTGGGTGGGGCTGGAAAGAATCCTAATAAAATGTCCACCCCATTTTTTCAGCCCTCTTTTCAAAACCACTCCCCCAATTTACATGTGAATGTATACACACAAAGAGAGCGCTGCAGAGAATAATCTTTGTTGTACCTATAAAAATGGACGTCGTTAGACCTGTTTTAGGGGGACTGTAAATACCAGATAAATACCACCAACCAACACTCCCTCAAACTACAATGCATATTACGAACGGGATAAACAACCAGATAGCTGACAGCATTAGAAAGGAGCAGCTATTCTGGCTACATAACTACAATTAACTTTTATACACACAAATCACACTTACATAAAATGATAGGTTTATGCTAAATTATATAATTACTTGTATACTAGAAAAACAGCTACCTCTGCATCAATTACTATGCCTTTCTGTGTTCTTAGAGTCCTCCACTGTTGGAAAGCTCCCCAGATATCTACTCTGATACCATCTCTGCTACTGACTTTCATTTCTTTAGTCGTTTATCTGCACATATCGTCGTCTTTTTCTCTGCCATTTTCCAGCATTCAGTGGTGCTTGTACGTATGTATGTATGTAACCACGCATGCGCAAATGAATACACATTCACATAGACTAAGTAAGTAGATTGTCAGTTAACCCAATCATTTTCTTCGGTCTGAAAGAATTGATTGGATTAAATATTTCCAGTTTTTGCTATTTGTTTGGCTTACATACACAACAAATCACTTTCTTTATTTCATCAGATGTTTAAACTTACTGGTTGCTATCAGGGTGTTATATAACTAAATATAATGAAATATGACAAAAACTCTTTTTTAAGACAAACCACCCTAGCTTTAATAGAGTACAGTGCTCACTGATCATGAAAGTCTGCATTATTCTCATGGTCTAGCCAGTTGCCAGTCCTGCACTTCCCAAACTAAATTCCTGGACTGTGCTCAGAAAAATGATACTTTGACTAAAAATAAAGGCAAAATCTGCTGGAAATTAATTCTGACTCCAAGGTCTGTGAATGGATGAGTCTCTTTACAGAACATCCAAGTACAATATGTTCTTAGCTCATGTCTGTTGAGTTGCCCAGTTAAGCAGCCAATGGAAAGCATCCTAGTAACTAATTTTGTTTAGGTTGAAGCTTGTGCCATGTTCCTGGGAGCTCAAATGAGGCTGGGTGAATTCCAAGAACTTAAAAAAAGGCAAAGGTGATGAAAATAACCTTTCCACACAAAAACCCCTGGATCTCAGGAGGGCCCACCACAGATCTTGGAAAGAATATATATGTAAACAAAACAATGTTAATGGCAATACCTAACCATTTTAGGAACAGACAGTAATGTGATATTAATTAGTGAAATACAAAGTACTACTCTCTAAGCTTCTTTACTTTCTTTTTATGTGTTTTCTACACTCACAGAGCATTTTCTGGTAATTCAATAAAATGTCCAATCATATTTATCAATTCAACCATCATTTGTGAATAACAATTTGCAGTAATTTAAAATAATGAATGGTACCTTAAATTGGTGAAAAAAAATCCCCCCATAACTCAATCTCTGTCTACTTAAT
Organism: Hoplias malabaricus; assembly: GCF_029633855.1. Lineage (NCBI taxonomy): Eukaryota > Metazoa > Chordata > Actinopteri > Characiformes > Erythrinidae > Hoplias > Hoplias malabaricus. The sequence goes on along the minus strand of NC_089814.1, from coordinate 19,146,303 downwards.
ATACCAATTTAATATGGAACATCAGAATAACATATAATACCAAACACTGATGTACAGCTAGGCAAGGCATTGTTAACCCTTAAAACATGCTTGAATGTAGAATCCGTTTGAAATGGAAAAAAGTCCAGGCCTGGGAATAGTCCTTGTCTGGGAACCAAGTCTTATAGTCACTACTGATTTGCCTGTTTTGTTGGTTTAGGGTTTAAACTGACTTTCAATAATTTTCCTTCTATAAAATGAATGTAAATGATCTACCAAGCACCAGGTGGTGTACTTGAGCTCAGTGGCTTTTCAAAACAGGTTCTGGAGAAGGCTCAGCAATAGCCTTAATTAAAGTTTAAGTTTCTTTCATAAGTTCTCATTTTTCTAAATATGGTGCATATAAGATGGCATAGTGGGCAAAAAACATTAAATAAACAACTTAAACCCTCATAACTTATAAACATACCAGTGCCTCCACCTGCTGCAACACTTTGGGTCATAAAAGGTTTATTTTTTAATATGACCGTGATACACTGCAAATAACACTAAAGCAGTAGGATGTAATTCTATTGGAAAATAACTGCATTTCAGACTGATCACTTGATGCTGGGAACCCCATTAGGTTTAAGAACAGTTCCAGACATGAACAACAGAATTTACTGTTTCTTCTTCACTACATGAGCACAGTCATATTTGCCTCTGACTACCGTGAGTTTGACGCCTGGTAGATCCTGTGTCCGTCCTCCCTGCACCAGCACTACGTGGTGCTCCTGAAGGTTGTGTCCTTCCCCAGGTATGAATGCCACTGCTTCTTTTCCGTTGGAGAGACGGACCCTTGCACATTTGCGGTTGGCTGAGTTGGGTTTTTTAGGTTTTCTGATTATAGTCTTCAAGACTACAGCCTTCAGCTGTGGCCTGCCGAAAGTGGCGCTGATCTTTTTGGGAGGTGGAGGAAGTTTGCCTCTGCGGTGCATCTGATTGAGTGTTGCCATGGTCCTGCTGAAGCTTCCCAAGATAGATCCAGACCAAGGGAATGAAAACTGGGATGCTGGAAGAGTAGTAAATATATAAATGCATTTTATTTATAGTTCTGCAAAGCATATTTAGAAAAGTGTGTAAAATAAATTAATACATTAAACTGTCTGGAATGGAACACAGCGGAAATCTGGATGTAGCAGGGGAATGAGGTCTGTAAAAAGGGGAGTTTCACCAACTTCTCACATTGTAAAAGGTCATTCAGACCTTTTTTTTTTTTTGAGAAACACGTGTTAACACTGATATTGACAGCAACCAGCAACAATGCTCCAAAAGCATGGTGGTGGCAACTTTATGATTTTTTCCTTCATCTGGAACTGGGGCTTTAGTCAAGGTGGAATTATGAACAGTTCCAAATATCATTCAACTCTGGCACACACCCTAAACAAATATTTCCCCATCAGGATGTGGCATGCTGATAGATAACTACACACAAACACTGAATGCGGTCATAAAATTTATGCAGCAAAATGAGTGTACTTATTTTTTATTTGTAAATTTTCCTTAATTTCAGATTATGTCACATTAAATGGGGAAAAAGCTCTGAAATAACTCTGGTCTTCGATTTTTTATTTTATTTATTTATTTATTTTTACATCAAGATGTGTAGATTTGTTATATGCAATCTATGTGTGGTATTAAGTTTTTTAAAAAAAACTTAATGTTGTTTTGAGAGTCGTTTCGTTCTTGTATTTTACATTTAAATATAAATGTATGAATATTTAAGCATTGTAGTAGCCAGTAAGGTACATTTACTGGGTAAAATTGGCTATTATATATATATATATATATATATATATATATATATATACACACACACACACATATACATACATACATACATATATATATATAACAAATACAGTAGTTATGTAATATTTGCATGAGTATATACGACAATAATTAAGAGAATAAAACACTTCACTTTTAATATTTCTAATTTTTAATGAACTGAATTATGACTTAAGTGTAGCATTGAAATAAACTCACCATGTAAGACTGAAGACAGCAAAGGTCTCAAATTCACAAGAAAAGACATTATAAACCCGCTGTAAAGAAATGAAAAAGGATTATAAATCAAACCACTGAGAGTATAACGTTAACTATATAATTATCCCTGGGCAGCGTGGACTTTTTATTCACAAACCAACAACAAAACTATTCACTGTTGACAATGGAGGATTGTTTACAGAGTCCGCAGAAGGTAAATGATATACCTGTTTCTGCTCCGCGGTCAGATGTAGAAATCTCTGTATTTACAGTTATTTTTCTTAGAAATAAAGCCGGAATATGTTGACCTCTCTCTGGTTTATGTTGCAGACATGATCGCCTCCATGTTGAGAAATAATCAGAGGCTGCGTCTCAAATGCTACACCAGTGTAGTGCACTATCAAGGTAGTAAAATAACGGCTTTACGCCTAAATTAGTGCATTATATTAAATCCATGAATATTCGGCAACGTTCTGATCCAATTTTTGTCTAATATTTGTGATCTATGTTTTAGTAAAATCCATAGTTACGCGGTCTCTCTACTGCACTGTGTAGGGAACAAGAAGCTATTTGAGATACACCCAGGTTGATTTCGTTCCAGTAAAACTCTCTACTGACGCCCAGCGGACACACAATCAAATACACACTGACTCAAAACTGACCTCAAACTGTATTTTCTTAAGCATTTATTTTATACCATTTTATCTTAATTTCATTAGGTCTTAAATTTAGCACATAACTGAATTACAATTTTAAAAATAGTAAAAATGAAAATGAAACATGCAAAAAGTCAGTGTATGTGAGACAAATATATTTCAACATTATATTATATTACATTCATTCATTCATTATCTGTAAGCGCTTATCCAGTTCAGGGTCGCGGTGGGTCCAGAGCCTACACAGAATCATTGGGTGCAAGGCGGGAATACACCCTGGAGGGGGCGCCAGTCCTTCACAGGGCAACACAGACACACACACACACACATTCACTCACACACTCACCCCTACGAACAATTTTGAGTCGCCAATCCACCTATATTATATTACAATAATTATTATTATTTCAACATTATAATATAATATATAATTACATTATAATACAATATGCTATTGATTATTTGTGGACTGTCCTCAGATTTACAGCTTGTGTTCCTGAGGCCCCAAATGGCTATGAAAGCCAAAGGTCCCTGGACATTAAAATAAGAGTACCATATTTTATAAAATAGGGTGACAACTGGGGCATGTTGGCAGCATGAAGCTGGGTGGAGGTGTTATTTTGTTTACCTTTAATAAATAAACAGATCTGTATCTATACACTTTAATAAGAAAACTAACAACTTCCTCTATGGTCAGATTCAATTTCACTGTGACCCTAAAGCTATGAAATGAACTGTGTCCTGTGCAGTTCATGTTGTTGGCCACTAGATGTCCACCTAGTAAAAGGCCTGAAATTAGCGCTGAACTGTGTTGGTTGAGCGCTGTAGTATAAGTTAAGGTCTGACTTTAAATGAGCCTAAAATATACATAAACTTCTAAAGTCTGCTTAACAAATATTGTATATTCTCAGAACGTTAAACAGTTCACAGTGTACTTACATTTTCAATCACTCTATTGTATGTCTAACCGGCTGTGAGAGGAATCAGCTAGAGATTGTGATGCATCTGCCATAATTATCTACAATTTACAAGTTCTATCTACACCAAGAAGCCTTGAATATTAAGAAACAGCTCCACACAGGCTTTTAGAGCTTTTACCTTCTTTCTGATTTCGACAGTTTTGCTTTAGGACAGAACATTTGAGATTATTAAGTCTTCAGATAAATATGTAAATGAATGAATATTTCCCAGGCAAAAAATACTGTGACCTCTTCTTCTTTCATTAATCTTCTATAACCATTTCTTCCTGTTCAGGGTGGCAGTTGGTCCAGTGCCTACACAGAATCAATGGGCACAAGACTGGTACACCCTGAGTATCGTACACTGACACATTCACTCACGCAGTCACCTATACCTGTTGACAATCTGTGTGTTTTTGGACTGTGGGAGGAAACCCACGCAGACAAGGGGAGAACACACAAAATTCCTCCCAGACGGTCACCCGGAGCTGGAATCGAACCCACAACCTCCAGGACCCTGGAGCTGTGTGACTGCGACCACTACCTGCTGTACCACCGTGCCACTCTTATATCAATTTTTAAGTCATGTAATTTATTTACTGTGTTGTATTATATTTTAGTTAGTTGTACATTGTATTTTTAAACCACTAACACATTAATAAAAAAAATCCAAAAAGCTTTTGTGACATTGATTTGATGAAAGAATTTAAAGACATTTGACTGTCCATGAACTAAAGTAAGCATTTACATTAGACATGGTGAGATTTTTGTTAAGATTTTAGTACTGATGTGATGGATGATGATGGATCACTAGTTCTGGATCACCAACACCACTCCAACTCATGTCAAAGAAACGGAATAGTGGACCGTCAGAGAACACAATCCTAGTACTCCTAGTTTTAAACTGTACATGTTTCTCTCATTGTTCTTGAGAAGCTGGAGGACAATCAACCAAAAAACACAATTTGTTTTGCAGCAGGTAGCGATGCTGTCAATCAGCTCCAGGGACCTGCTAGTTGTGGGTTCAAGTCCCACTCAAGGTGACGGTCTGTGAGGAGTTTGGTGTGTTCTCCCCGTGTCTGTGTGGGTTTCTTCTGGGTGCTCCGGTTTCCTCCCACAGTCCAAAAACACACGTTGGTAGGTGGATTGGTGACTCAAAAGTGTCTGTAGGCGTGAATGTGTGAGTGTGTGTCGCCTTGTGAAGGACTAGCGCCCCCTCCAGGGTGTGTTCCTGCCTTGTGCCCAGTGATTTTCAGGGTAGGCTCCGGGTCCACCGTGACCATGAATTGGAAAAGCAGTTACAGATAATGAATGAATGAAGGTCACAGTGATGTTAATGCCAAGTGTAAACAGGGCCTAACCCGGCTGATCCAGTTAATGAAGTCCTCGTGGTTGTGTCTGAATATTAGAGCCAAGTATGGTGCGTAGTAGGTATCATCATCATTATCTTTTCTGCTTGTCCATTTCAGGGTTGCGGTGAGTGGTATATATCCAAAAGCAAATTTTGGCAAGCATGATTTAGACTGATTCACTTAATTAACCAAAAAAGCTGTTTAAAATGTTATTTATTATGCCATTTTATGAGCATTGTTTGTGCTTTAGCCGCTTCGTTCCACTCATATCATATCACTGGCATGACATTTTGTTGATCAGCTCTCAAACATAACATGTAGGAGGCTGTGTTCATGGCACACAAGATGCTCTGAGAGTTTATCGTTTGCTTTTGCTCTTGCATTTCCATATAAGTAGGCACAGGGGCTGTTTGTGTGGTTGGAGGATGATCAAGCAGAGGATGATAAACAGAGGGATTGAGAGAAGAAGTGAATGGAGCGGAGGAGCGAGGGATGGGGCAAAGAGGGTGAGTCATAAGAAGAGAGGGAGAGAGAGCGAGAGAGAGAGAGAGAGAGAGAGAGAGAGAGAGAGAGAGAGAGAATGACAAGACTAATGAATGAGAGCTCACAGATGTGTGAAAGAGGAAGGATGAAAAGACACAATTCGAAGAGTGGGTGGAAAGCGCACCTAAAGTCCTCATGTACCTTCAAAAACATGTACGCCATCCAGCCCTCTCTCCCTCTCTCTTTCTACCTTTCCATCGCTCTCACTTTTTCTCCTCTTTTCAAATTCATCTATTTTGGTTCCTCTTCAGCGCTGAAAGGCCACCGCGAGCACAAGGACAGGAAGAGGGGACAGAGAGCTCATTCACAGGCTGGAGGGCTGACCAATGAGAGCGTGGACGGTAGAGGGGATATTTTTGGAGATGTGGGCATACGTTGACCTATGAGAAGAGTGTAGGTGGGTCATTGCTGTATTGGGCAGTATCCAAGAAAAGGAAGCAAAATGATGCTCTAAAGTGATGCTACCGGAAACTGATGAGAACAGGGCTGTGGGGGCAGGGCCTACAGTGTGGAGGACTTGTAGTCCCTCAGTAACAGCAGAGCTTGTTGAAGGCATAGGCTAAGGGAGAGAGAGACAGGAAAGGCCTTTTAGGGTATTATCATGCACTACCTGCTGTAATGAGCGAGTGTAGGCCGGGTGAATGTTCACTCCGTGTGAGTGGGAGTTAGAGTGGGAAGCTGATTGTCTCCACCATGCCTCTGAGTCAAGAGCATGCGTCAGGAAAAATAGACTGCACCTCATCATGTGCGTCAGTCTGTACTTCTCACTTCCATGAAACCATGGAGACCCTCTAAAAAGGCACCGAATGAAAGGGCGGAACTGTAGAACAATACACATCCTGGGGGGCAGCATTAATGAATGCATGTAGAGATGCTTCAATCCCCTGGCTTTGATAATGATGCATTTAATTTACTGTCATAAACATGTTTTCTGTACTTCAATGGTATATCAAGGAAATGCACCCAGGCTATTCAAGGCAATATAATCTTTATTAGCATTAGACATTTATCATTTCCATAGAAGAAAATAAATATTTGTTCATGGCTTTTCTCAGATAATTCCACAGACACAAGCATCTTGTAAACAATGTAAAAATATATATGTATTAATATAGTTCTAGGAATCAATCCTCTACTTTTACTGTAGACAACTCTACATTAGGGCGCAACAGAGCCAATACAAACATGTTCCGTCCAGCTCTGAAAGAGTCCTCATGTAAAACACACAGTCTTCACTATAAGTGAATACAAAAACAGTGGCACTTTGTGAAACTGCCATAATGAGAATAATCTTAGTTATTTTCTATATCTTTTTTTTCCCACAGAAAAATGACAGTCCATCATGAATACAAGTGCTCATGTGACATTCGTTCTGTTGAAGTATAAACACATAATTCATGTATTTCTTATATTTTCATTTTTTTATATATATATTTTTGTATACTTTATACAGTCTTAGAAGATTCCTTACTGAGAAAATTGTGACAATATGCCATACTTTATCAATTAAGTCACAGACTTATTTCAGAACATGTGATCACCATTTCCACCTGAAAGGGAACAAGAAAAGAACAAAGAGAGATTAGACTTTTTAGCATTTAGAATCTGTGTGTGAAAGCTACAAAAGTCCCCTGTGTCTCTGATTCTCACCTTGATAGAAGTGCTGTGGCGACTCCTGAAGAGGGAGTTGATACAACTCAGGTTGTTGCCTCAGGGCAGGAGTAATCGGGGCGGCTGCCTCGAACACGGTTTCCATGGTGACCAGCTCCTCCAGGAGGGACTGGGCACAGGTGAGGCTGGGGGTGTGGTCAGGAAATACTGGGCCAGGTGTTGACTCTGGAGAGTCGGAGAGACTGGACGTTAGTGCTGGAGGCAAAAGCTCCACATCCATCGGACTCTCCGTTAAAGCCTTTCCCTCTGTGGTCAACTCTGGCTCCAGCTGCCTGACCCCAGCCGTGCTGTTATGGTGCGTCAACTGGACGCTACAGAGGTGGTGCACACCAACTAAAGCCTCCTCCTGTGGGTGCCCAGGAGAACAGCTGTTCACTGGGGTCGGAGTAGGAGGAGGAGGAGGAAGCGGAGAGCGGGCTTGAGGCGGAGACGCAGAGGAGGAGGAGGAGGTGGGGAGAGCTGTTAGAAGTCTTTCTACAAATAAAGAGATTTGATCTTGAGCCACTGATGAGTAAGCTTCTTTCCAGCGCACTGTGGATGGGAATTCACAGGATGGCAGCTCAGGTGGGTTTTGAGTGGACAGTGGGGATGGGGTGTGTGTCGCTGCTGGATGCTCGTGACAGAAGCCCTCAGCCACAGAACTGAGATACTGAGCCAAGAGGGAGATTTCCAGTTGCTCTTGTTCAACGTCAACTTGCTTGGCAAAGAAAGCTGGGCAGGGCTGTTCTGTAGGAGAAGCTTCTGGGGTCAGCAGATCCTCGAGGGGACCATGATTACCTGAATGGGGGACATCAACATACAGTGGCCCTCTTATCTCTGGCAGTGCCATGAGGAGGCACTCGTCAGGCCCTGGGCTATCTGGAGTAGGAGGGAGCTTCTCATAAATATGCCTAGAGTAATGCTGTACAGACATTGCCAGGCCAATGCCTGTCGACACAGACACTGCATGACTTGCTGAAGTCATGGTTTGGGTGATTTGACTTGGGGCACTGGCAGAGTCTGGCTTGAAAAGCTCTTCACCAAACATGAAACGGCCTCCTCCAAACCTTGGAGTATACGGGGGAGTGCAAACTACCTCCCCAGTGTTGGGTGTTTTGGGCATACTGAGTCTCGGGAGGGGTGCAGGAGGTTGACTAGTTGTGTTTGAATGGCTTGGTATACGAGGCATTTGACTCAGCTGAGTGGGAGGGTCAGAAGGGGACGATTCTGTGGAGAACTTCTGGTTGGCTTCTGGTAACCACATCTGCTGGCTTCCATGCTGTTGTTCCTCCAAAGAGAAGCCAGGGCAGGGAACAGGTCCCACCGGCTGGCCCGACTGTTCCTCAGAAGAGCTTCGGCCAGAAGCAGTGAAGCTGAAGTCGAAGGATTGAGTGGACAGGCCACTGCTGCTGGGAGTGAAGACTTGATCTGGGCTGGACAGAGCTGGATCTGAGCACTGCTGACTCAAACCCTCCTGGTACAGGAGAGCCAACTGGTTCTGCTCAGAATACAGCTGCTGACGCACTGACCATGCTTCAGATTCACTGAGGAATGAAGGAAGAGAAGCATGAAATGTCATTATCATACTGATGAGTAAAAAATTTATATATATTTATAATAGTGTGAAGCTGAAGAGAGCATTGCTGTTAATAAGTACCTAATGACATAATTCTGGCAGTTAATGGGATGTTCTCCAGTCTGGAGTTGAAGAACCATGTAAAGCCACACCCATGAGTGGTCAGCTGCCTCCACCTGAACCACCATCTCCACTTGCCTCCCACCTCCTTCACGTACTGCAGAAGAAAAGAAGGCTTTATTCACACAGCCCACTACATTGCAGTTAGGTCATTCCTGTTTGAATTGATAGCCACATGTACAGTATCTATACTCACACAGGGAGCAGTGCTGTGCTGAGGCATGAGAGAGATCACGAGGATGTAGCAAACTGTACCAGGATCGAGAGCGAAGTGCCTCTACATCGTAGCCCAAATACACACTCACACTGCAGCGGAAACATAAAGCACAGAAATTAGTTTATGTCTTTAAGGCCAGTATTACTAACTCTCACTAATCTCACTTGCATGGTTTTATATTGTTTGGTTCTTTTACCTGTCCTGGGCAGCCTGTATCCTCATGTCCCGACTGTGCTGCGACTGAAAGCAGGCTAACAGAAAGGCCTGTTCTGCGGGTGGAGTTGGCAAGGGGTTCCTGGTGGTTGAAGATGGTGGTGCCTGGGGCTCCAGAGGTGAGCAGAAACACACCCACACTGGGTTGGATGTCCAGTAGGAGGCAGCATGGTAAGGTGATGGTAAACAGCGAGCTCGCACCAGAGTCGCCTTATTTCCAGAGCCATGTCTCCTCACAAATTTTGAAGTGTTGAAGCGACAGCGGAAAAGGCGCTCTAAGAAAACAAGGCGGGGAATAGTAAGTAAATATAGGGATATTGGTGGGCTTTTAATGCTATAAGTAAGAAATTCTAATCCCATTTACCCAGATGACCAAGCACGCATATAGGCATTGTCACTCACTCAATTATGTTTAGCAGGATAAATATTAGTAAATGTAGTATAATAAGTAATATGTTGCTTAGGGCCCTCAATGTTTAGCATCAGCTTCATAAAACTTGAACAAAAATGCTTATAGTTACCTGTGTCAGGTGTGGTCACTGGCACCAGATTACTTCTCATAATAAAATGGTCAGCAGGGTCTATAATGTCGTATATGCTGTCACTCTGAGCAACCAGATCCACCTGCATCATTCCAAGAGAATACATGGTTAGACATTTATTAAGAGCTGTAAAGGACTGTGCATAAACTGAGAATGCCTTAAACCAAAAAACAAACTAACTAACTAACTAACAAAAGAACGTGAATATGAAGTACAGATCTCACCATAGAGTGGCCCAGGTGATCCGCAACATTGTCTGAGAGATAAAGCAGCTTGCCCTCGCTTGTGAGCATGAGGAGGAATCCTGGTAATGTGTGTATGAGCTCTGAGATTTCAGGCATTGACATGAATGCCCTGCTCACTTCAGCACTCGCCGCTGCATTTACATCTGAAGAGGAAAGAATAAATTGTGAGTACTATAAACAGCGCTACTCAAAGGAAGAATAAAACACTGATGCAATTTATAATCAATGAGTGCATAATGACACCCACAGAGGAAAGTGTTGGTTAAATGTAAGTTTTAAATGTGTACATGATTTACACATATATAAAAAACACACCAATACAAATGGTATCACATGTAACTAATATAACAGTTGGGTTGATTGCATATATTTCATTTGTCCCCAGCCAGCACCTCTTAGTTAAGTTTTCAGAACAACACCATGTGTACTCAATAACTAATCAACTTGGTATTTTTTTTCTTTCCCCAGGCTGATGGTGTGGACGAAAGTAGCCTAATAAGCCAAATAGGTGCACATACTCATCTATATAAAGCAGCATTTTACGTTTGTTCAAATATATCAGGGAACTTAATAACTCAGTAGTAAATAATAAGTCAGCAACAATGTGCTTATTTTGTTGCACAAGCTTGGTAGTGTTTATTTATTTATTGTGGAATATCTGGCAACTACAGTTTAAATATATTAAATAAATATATATATCAGATTAAACCCAATAAAATTAAGCCCAATAATGTGGAATGTCCAATAGGAAAAGGGCTCGGGGACATCTCTTTTGGACTCTCCTCAACTCTGGATTGGAGTAATCTATCACTAGCCAACTCATAAATCCTGCTTTGTGGAACAGACCACAGCTCATAATCCTGAAGAAAGCAAACGGCTTGTTATCTGAACGTTTTCAGGACTTTCTGGAAAAGACTTTTTAATGTAACTCTACCTCACACAGCAACTCTGAAAAATGACACATAGCTAGTCCGGTAGCTTTTGAAAATAAGTCCAGATAATATTTTTCAAACGTAAACACTTGCTAATTAGGCAATTAAATTTAAACACTGACTTTATTCTCAGGATAGAAACATTATATACGAGTAACGACTTATATAAGATACAATGCTCTTATATGTTGCTGAAATATTGACTTAAGTACAACTTTATTCTTTAGCACAGACACTGTATCAACACGGAGCTCCAGTGAAGACAGACCGGTCTTACCTTGGGGGAAGAAAGCGGCTTTCCTGGTGTAGATGCAGGCGAGGGACATGATGTGCAGGTAGGAGAGGCGGGACTTGTCCGAGTCGCTGATGGGCAGCAGCTCCTTCAGCTGCCGGATCTCGGCGTTGATCTGATCTCTCCGCGCTTTAGACGCTCCTTTAGTGGAGCGGTACATCTTCACGTGACCTCGCGAGGGAAAAAGGCAACGGGAAACACGCGCGGGTTCAGGGGCTCGAGCTGTGTGTCATTGGGGACAACGGTAGTGGAAAAAGATAAGAGAACTTTACGGATGACGGATCATTTTCCCGCGTTTTTTCCACAATGCGCGTCGCGTGCGTGTGTGTGTGTGTATGTGTGTGTTTCTGCCTGAGTGGGGACCTGAACACTGCAGTTACTTGGTGCAGGTTTGTGGTGGAGATGCTGCTCCAGGCACTTTATATACACAGAGAGAGATGATGAAGATGATGATGAAGAAGAAAGGGGCGTGCACTGATACAGGACACTCACCGTCTCACTGCCTTCACACAAGTAGATAGAGAGGATGATGATGATGATGATGATGAAGAAGAAGATGATGGACTAAGACTGAGAATCCTCAGTTCTGTCACACACCTGCTGCAGCACTCATCTATATCGGTGCCTCACGTTCCCTTATTATAGCATATTATTATTATTATTATTAACAACAGCATTATCTTTGTTCTTCTTTCTTTCCATGTTGAAGATTGTAAGTTACTAGCCATGTGCATACACTTTTCATCTACCTATCTATCAGCAGATATATCTCTTTATTTTAAATAACTGCAGGCAGAGGCGGTGTTGAAGGTTGGTGGTGGTGCTGCTGGTAGGAGGCTGGAATCTCACGATGCTGCATCCACTGTCTCACCACTTTTACACCACACACAAACAAACAAGTAAATAAACAATAAACCAATGCATGAAAGCAAACAAGTGATACACAAGACACACATTCATGCATGCACACATACACCGTGACCAATGGCATTTACATTTCAGCTCACTGCAAGAAAAGATTCAGATTAGAGGCTTTCTGTCACTAAAAGTGTTCAGTTCTGCATCTGAACAAGTCTCTGCGTGGAATGGAGCATTGCAGCAGCCTTAGTGATAACAGTAGTTTATTCCTAGGTAAATTACTAGGTGATTACTAGTTATCAATCCAAGAAAACTAGAACAGCAAGAATTAAGTAATTTTATTGATGTGTACATCTGTACATTATATGTCTAAACATATGGAGCTATAGTAGGGTCAAAATTTTGTTCATTTGAAACAAAAATCCGAAACTGAATGTTCAAATCTTGAGATTGAACTTTGAAAAATACAACAGTTCATTCAAAATAAAAAAAAGTGTATGATGATTTTTTTTTTCAATTTAAATAGAATTTTGATTTAATTATTTTAGTTTTTGGAATAAATAATTTATTTTCAATGTTCACGTTCCTATATATTTTGATATCTGAAGTGTTATATTTTTCAGCTGCAGATTTTATGTTTTCAGATTCAAATCTAATTTTTTTTAGTTTCTTTAGTTATCTTATTTTCACTTTCACATCGTTTTTTTTTTTCAGTTTCAGGACATTGTTTTTCAGTTTTAGATTTCTGACCCTTTTCTTGCGTGGGAGGCGGGACATCAGCGGAGAGGGGCGTGGTTTAACGACTGACAGCTTAGCAATGAAGGCGGAGGAGCTTCCTCTGTGTTGACAATGAGAACTAGTTTTTTTTTTTTAAATGAAAAAAACTTTTGACCCTAATATAGCTCCATACAAATGTTGGCAATGATTAGTGAACACATCCTTTTTGGAGATCTTCATTGTTGTTTATACAGTTAATATTATCACAGTTTAAAAGGTCTGATACTCTAAAGCAGTTGCACATGAGCTCTATGACAAGTGCTGGCTGTAGAGAGGGTTTTATACCACTCTTGCTGATGCTTGGCATTGTGTGTTAGATTGTGGAGCAGTGGAATTGCATTGTCTCAAATGATGGAGCTCCGTCCATTACTTTTAGAACTCACTAATACTACTACTCACCAATGTTCTTATGGCTAAAAGCAATCATAACCTCACACCTCCAAAATTTAGTGTAAAGTCATTTCCAGAGGAGTAGAAGCTCTATCTGTAGTAAAGGGTGAAAAAACATTTTTAATACGCATAATTTCAGAAGAAGTATTGCACGAACAGGAGTCCAAAAGCCTTTCAGCAACAGGTGCAAATGGATTTATATCCTTGTCAAGTACAAAGTGACAAACAATGGCAATGAAATATGCATATATTATTATTATAATTATGCTGTCAGGAACATTCAGGAACAATCAAAACATTATTTTTTCCATTTTTGACTATTAACTTTTGAAGATTTATTTTTTTCATTAAATTTGAGCACAGTCTCAATAGCAACAATTTCTTTTCAATTGATCAAATATTTGTCAAAATAGTCATTTTTATTTATCTATTTATTTGTTTGTTGAATGAAGCTACCACGATTGGGGTCAAGATGTACTGATATAGTCACAAGTGGAGGTGGAGAGGTCATCTATAATATAAATAACTCAGAACATTTGAGGTCCTTTGTCTGTAGTCCACTGCACCTTTTTACACAAGAGATAAAGGATAACAGCCACTGGTGAAGATTACAAACCTTTTCTTATACAACTAAGTTTGAGCACTCCAAGCATAAATGCGTTTGTGTGCGTGTGTGTGTGTGTGTGTGTGTGTGTGTGTGTATGTGTGTGTGTGTGTGTACCAATTGAAGGACACTTGTCTGGTTTTATACTTTCTTTTGTTCCTGTATATTTTTAAACCAAGAGAATGAAGGTCCTTATTTCATTCCTTGAAAGAAAGACAATCTGTTGCTTGGCAACTCTCCCACTCAAATGCTGAGGCAGGACAAAGTGGAAGATGTCAGTGAGATGCACTTTGTTACACTATTCATATGACCTATCTCTCATATTTGAATCCCATTTACCCCAACAACATGCAAATACAGAAAGGTAATTTCTTTTGGCGTATCATACTAATATACACTCATTTTGTTTTATTAGAAACACCATCTTTGTGCGTAGACTCTCTGCACACTTCATGAGCTCCTCCTTCCTATCTTACAGGTAAAAAATAGTATACCAGAAACTGCAGCCCTTCCAGGCTTTCAAAGAAGGCCTAATACATTCTGTGAAATAAGAAAATGAATGTCTGTAATTTAGTCATTAGTTTAATTAATATAATCATGCTTGATATAGCTAAATTCTGCAAGTCTTAATGGAGTTCAGCTGCAGATGAGGTTAAGTATGAGTGTACTGCAGTGACAGATGTGATGTAAGACATGTCAGATGACATTGTAGGACTAAATTATGTGTTTCTCTTACATCTCACAACTTAATGTTTAATTTGCAATAACTGAAAAAATCAAACAGTACTGTCAGCTGGGGCGCTGTATAGAGGAAAAGGTTATGATGAATGTAAGGGCCTATTACTGACAGGAGCCCTAAAACGGTATCTTGGAGAACCCCTTGCTCTGTAGGGCACATTCCCCCATTCACCTGACCCAGCAGGACACTGCTGAAGTTAGTTACTTATTTGCAGCTCTCGATTTGTTTGGTTCAATATTCAATGTATTTCATTCACCCACTAAGGCTGGCTCCTTAAAATGTAACAGAGCAAAAGACAATTAAAATGAACTAATACCCTTGTAAAGTTGTGAGATCTGTGCACTATTGCTGTTTTCCCTATAGCTGGAAATGTAGCAATAGTGCACAGAAGGAAAAAATTACTAAACTGAGGTTCCAGACTTTGAAGACTCACACATGATTGGCCAGAACAAATACCCTTCCAGTTCTCTCTCGCTTTAAGGAAAACCTGGATGTAGTCTGGCCCAAGCTGATGTCATGCTTTAATGAAATGTGAAATTAATGGTCATTGTACAACACACAACAAAATTCTCCTTCCTCATTTAACCCATTCGTGGCAGTGAACATGCGCGCACACACACACAAACACACACACACACACACAAACGCACTAGTGCATTGAGGGGAAGTAAACACATGGAGAGGTGGGCTGCCATCCATTGAATCTTTGAATATAATTTGCACAGCAAGTATGTAGATGGAACACTGCCTTCCATTTACCTTCATTCATAGTATTTGTAGCTCTGAAAATGAGGCCAGCTTCAGTTGTTAAATAAGGGCCAGTGAATAAGCAACCAAACAAATTGGAAGCTGTGAATAAGTAAATAATTTCAGCGCTATCCCACATAGATCCATCGCTATCTCCGCAACATCCCCTGGTCAGTTGTTGAACAGAGGCTCCATCATGATATCCATTCATGCGGCCCAAAATCTCTAGCAGCGCCCCTGACTTTGAGTATGAAATCTGAAAATTTACAGCATATAACGATAACTACAAAAGTTGTCTACTTCCAAGGGGATATAAATATCATGTTTTTACTGATGCTTTATCTTTAGGGAATTGTGAACATGTGTAAATATTTGCAGACCAACTTACATCATCTTGTGCACAGCATCCTGTGTTCACTGATGAAGAATTAGAGCATAACAAGCACAAACTATGCAGCAGCAGATAACTTCATATCTACAAGGTGGACCAACAAGACAGGTGACAGTGAGTAAGCATAGGGTTTAAAAATCCATCAGCACTGCTGTGTCTGATCCAGTCATACAAAGAGCACACAAAAACAGACACCACCACCACATCAGCGTCAGTGCAGGGTTGAGAATGGGACACTACCCAAATCATACATGCTCTGTAGTGGTCAGAGCAAGGAAGCTAACAAAATAAGCAGACCAACAGGTGGACTAGGGTATATACTTGTAGAACTACAAAAATAGCACCTATACGGCAAGTGGAACTGATAAATGGACTGTGGGTAATTAGTAATATTAATTTTAATATATTGGCTGATTGGTGTATATGCATGTGCAGTGTGTCCTTACTATTAAACATGTATATTGATCTTCATCACCATTCCCTCCCCAGTTATTATTCATATATTGCATTTCGATCCAAAGTGGCAAAATCAGTAACTTGATCCATATAGTCAGTTATGCACTGTTTAATATTCATCTGATCTTCAAGAGTCTCTGATTCAACTTTCTGAGAATTTGGATGACTGGAAGACAAGGCTAGTGTAAATAAGTACTTACATTTACGTCTTGATTATTTACTAATGGTCTGCTTCACAATGTTGAAATATATAACGTAATAAATCTACTAAAGTTAGCAACATTGAATGAATATGCAATAGCACTGATTAAAATGAAATCAACAGAATATATTAATATGTAAGGTTTTATTAAAATACAATGAAATAAATGTAAGCTAAATAAGAGTAAAACTAGGTTATTAAAATTTAAAAAGTGAACACAAACATATCATAATAATACATGTTAAAAATGAAAAGTGCTGAGAAAGTCATGAACATTTTACTGAAAGAAATTTAACAACATTTTATAGGTTATTTGTTAAAATTTCTGTCACAGATTTCCAATAAATCATGCAGTGTCTTTTGAGTTAGAATTCAAAAATGGTAAGGCAGATGTTCTCATGGGCCATGTGTTGGGCAGCCAACCCATTCATCAGTTGTCAGTTTTTGACTTCATGTCTGTTGTTTACCGCGATACTGACCTGAGAGTGATATGACAATGTGTGTTGTCATGGTATGACATTATCAGGTAAAGAAGTGCTGCATTATTTTTAATCACTGATAGATTCAGAGCAGCTCATTAACCAAAAATATCCAGCTGAGTGTGACTGTGTAGTGGGAAATTGGCCGTTAAGGATGGGCTAGAGGATGACTATTGCTAACTGAGAATTGCAACAGTGACTGTACAAGAGCAAAGTAGACCTACCAGTGTTTCACCTACCTTGTATCCCACTCATTGTCCATGGTTCCACTGAATATACAGGAGCAGTATAATTTACTTGTAGTTTCTCTGCATCGTGTCTTATCCCCATTCAATGTTCAGGACCCTCACAGGACCACAACAGAGTAGCCCTGCATTGTTTAGTCCACTCATACCAGGGCAACACATCACCATCATATCAGTGTCACTGCAGGGCTGAATATGATCCACTACCCAAATCATACCTCTGGTGGTCCTGTGAAGGTCTTGATCATTGAAGAGCAGGATAAGAAAGTATGCAGAGAAACAGGTGGACTACAGTCAGTTATTGTAGAACTACTAAGTCTTGTGCATGGTCAGTAGAACTGATAAAACAGACAATAAGTGTAGATACAGCGAGGGTGTATCTAATCCAGTAATTTTTCAGTGTATATATACCAATAGAAATCATGCAAAATATTTGAACTTGTACTTTAACATCCATTAAGTGAAAATACTGCTTTTTTTGGAGCAGATTTTCTCTAATGACTCGTGTAATAAAATCGCCCTTATACTGAAAGAGAGCATCACTGATTTGTATAAAACATTTGAATAAAAATTAAAATAAATAATATCACCTTGGTAAATATTGTTTGCTACTGTTTGTTAAATTGGAGGCCTTGTGATTGTGGCCTTATTGGGCTGGTCAGCAGGGACCATGTGTTGTACTTCATCTTGTATAAGCTCTCATTTTGTTGCTTCTCAAGTCTTTTAAGACATGTATGAAGGTGTGAAAGAAAAACAGCCAGGAGAGAAGTAGAAAACGTGTATGCATGTGTAAGTGCACGTGTGCCACGTGTGTGTATTGTCTGTACATGTCTTTGCACATATGTATGTGTGTTTGCAAAAGTTTGGAACACAAAAGCAGTGATTAGGTGTGCAGAGCGAACGCCTCCACACTTCCCTCCCTCCTCCATCCTTCTGTTGACGAAGCTCGTACACACTGCAACCTTGTAACTCTTCTTTCTTTTTTTTTCCCACCTTGGTCGGTGAGGTTATTTTTAGATTTTGACGCAGAGCTCATTCCCTTTGAATTGATTGGTGTTTTTATAAAATAAATGAAATAAGGTCCTTAAGGGCAGAGAGATCCACATCTGTAGCATAGCAACTCAACTGCTTTAAACCCATTGGTCAGCCATGCATTATTAGGACATTCAGCGGTGGAACATGAACTATTTGCATGCTGGAAATCTGCTCCACTTGCTACTGAAACTAAGAACATGAAATAATTATTTGCCCATAACAGTTGTTGGATGGTTAGTTCTGGATCACAAATGCTATTTCACCTCCTTCCATATGTATAGAATAGAGGTTCTTAACTCCATGAAATGCAGTTCCACTGGCTGTACCCCTCCAGCTGATGCTTGGCACTGAGCATGGTGATATTAAACTCATTTGCAGATTCGTCAGAGCATCCCATTATATTTTATTGTAATCCAGGGTCCATAATGGATACTGTGTTCAGTAATTATGAGTGGTGTCTAAACCTTTGCACACAAAGTGTATGGCAGTTTGTGGTGAGGTTAACTCCCAGTTTTGTACTTTCCAACTTCATGTGCTCTTCTGAGTCACCATTATGCCATTAATAATATATTTTTCTTCCTGGGTCTCTGCAATTACGGCCATTACAGATCAAATAACAGCGTGTTTGACCTTAACAACAATAAGTAACAGAATAATGAGAATGAGATGGAAAGAAGTGAAAAGACGTGTGATCAAAAAAAAAAGTTGTAGCTTGACGCAAGTCAGGACATATGGTTGGCCTTTTTTTTTTCACATGGAAAGTTTTGGTGGATGAAGCGAGAACCTGGCCCCAGGGAGAGCGCTCCAGAGAGGGAACTGCCGCCCTAAACCCCGAGCTCCCTCCGGAGTTTTTTGTTTATTACGTGGGTGGTGCGGCCATCTGCTGAAAACAAAATGGCGGGGGATGGGTTCCCTCAGCTTCGGATTGATGCAGCACTTCAGATCACACCAAGTGAGTAATGTCCCTAACACATCATCTGTGCACTTGACAGTCCACTCTTGCTCTGCAAAAACTACAGAGCTCTGTAGGCCTGGGTTCCTTCACTCTTTAAACCTTTGGAGCCCACATCATGTAGTGCTATTATGCAAAACCCTTTATAATCAGGGAATTCACCTATTTTGAGTTGCACCTGTGGACACAGATGTTTAGTTGCCTGTGATCCCACCCTCTGTCCAATCACATTACAGTCCAAATCCACCATGTTGCCAGGTCTAAAACCACAGTGTCTTGCAGACACTACATGACAAGTGAACAGAGTTAATGTTACATTTTACCGGAACCAAAAATCCCCATTGCCCTTCTAAAAATCTCCATGACTAGAGCCGAAAAATGAGAGGAAATATTGGCCTTGTGTTTGAAAGGTGGAGGCAGTTTAGAAGCAACAGCACTACAGAACAGAGCCAGAGCTGGCTAATGTTCTCCTGAACATGTAACAGTAAATCATTTCTGAGAAAATATAGAAGCACAGATGCCCAAGTATAGAACAAAAGGAGTAGACGCCATAGGTTGTGTTTTATATAAGGAAAGTGAGGCATAGCTACATTTGTGTTTTTGTGTTTTACAAGAAGGAGGTGAATAACAACATGATTGAAAAGTGTAAATACCTTTGTTTGCTTGTTTTAAAGAAATTAATGCAGATTCATGTGTGTTTCTCCATGGTGTGTGTGTCAGTGTTTTAAAAAGATTAAGGAGTTAGAACTGTGTTTGAAAAGTCTCACATATTCACCAATTTCAGATGGAATGGAGAAATCAAGCTTGGTAGTACACAGGAAATATAAGTTTTTTTCTTGTAGGTAGATGTATTAGTGACATGATGTGCACTTGTTTGTGTGTTTTAAAGTGATAAATTGGGAAATAAAAAGTGTTTTAAAATATGTTTTGTTTATAATACCTAGCGCTATCATTCGCTTTGCATAGCTGTTTAAGGTGGAAATGAATATTCAATAAAAACCTGGAGAATAACGGCAACAAGATTTGTACACCGACACATGTAAGGTGAAACGAAATGTTTGACTATGAAAATTGTGATTAGGGATCAAGTTTCTGCCTCCTAAACGACATTTATGGTGGAAGGGAAAAATGATAAGTAACACCAGTCTTGTCTAGTCAAAATATTTAATGTGGATTTGGACAGTAAAGGCTTGTAAATGCGTTGGGTCCAGAGCCTACCTGGAATCATTGGGCGCAAGGCAGGAATACACCCTGGAGTCCTTCACAGGGCAACACAGACACACACATTCACTCACACCTACAGACACTTTTTGAGTCGCCAATCCACCTACCAACATGTGTTTTTGGACTTTGGGAGGAAACCAGAGCACCCAGAGGAAACCCACGCGGACACGGGGAGAACACACCAACTCCTCACAGACAGTCACCCAGAGCAAGAATTGAACCCACAAGTTCCAGGAGCTGTGTAACTGCGACACTACCTGCTGCGCCACCATGCCACCTGCATAGGTAAATGTTTTAGTGAAATGATGAACACTTTTCTGTATAAATATGTTGATTATGGCACAATCTTCTTAGCTATTAGAATCCAAGTCCTTTGCAGAGCGATACCCACTCAGACATTCACTCACACACTCACAGCTATGGACACTTTAGAGTAGCCAATCCATCTACCAATATCCATTTTTGAACAGTGGGAAGAAACCCAAAGGAAACCCATGTGGATACAGGGAGATCTCACCAAACTCCTCACCGCAGGGCTCAAACCCACAATCCTGTGACACTTGTGCCCCTGTGCAGAAATATCAATCAAAAGGCTATTTCCCTAAAACATTCTTAATTTTCAACTAACATTATAAAATATACTTTACATTTCTAAACCTATAAAACATGGATATAATAGTTTTGTTAATATAATAACATTAATTTGCACATGTATAGTGCAGCGGTGAAGTGACTGTCTGGGTGACTGTCTGTGAGGAGTTCAGTTCCTCCCACAGTCCAAAAACACACGTTGGTAGGTGGATTGGCGACTCAAAAGTGTCCGTAGGTGTGAGTGTGTGAGTGAATGTGTGTGTGTGTGTGTCTGTGTTGCCCTGTGAAGGACTGGTGCCCCCTCCAGGGTGTATTCCCGCCTTGCGCGCAATGATTCCAGGTAGGCTCTGGACCAACCCTGAACTGTATAAGCGGTTACAGATAATGAATGAATGAATGTATTGCCACATATTCTGCTGCTGGAGTTTAGCCCCACCCATGTATGCTGAAGCTATAAGGAGTGTTTCAGCCCAAGTGTTTTTTGTGATCCAGAACCAATCATACATCAGTATATGATCTCAATAAAAAGCTTTTCCATAAGAGCAGAAGCTCAAAGGGGGGCTAACTACCTATTAATAGCTTTGATTTCAAAAGACTCGTGGGTTTGCAGGTGTCCACAAAATTATGGCCATATTTAGTGGTAATTGCTTAGAAACACAAACCAATTAGTGGACAGAATACATGCTACATTTATTTGTTTTTCTTCATTAAACACATTATTTTTTCACTAGTGTACACTTAAAACTGATGCTTGACTGTGGGTGCCGCCATGGCAACAGATCTGCAGTATCTTAGTAACAAAATTCATTCATTGTGAGGGATGTGAAGCAGGATTTTTTTTCAATGATGCTGCATGAAACCGGGGCATAAAATCCTCAGCAATATTTGACCTCTTCATTACTGCTGTAGCAGAATGTGACAGAATTTAGAAATTATGTGAAGGTGGGAGGAGAAAAATGTTTTTTAAATGTGATTTAAGAACTGGACAGTTGCAGCAGGGTTGTGTTTGCATAACCTGAAGAGTTTCATGTTTATATAACTGCCTCCCCCTCACTCTGGCCTGCTCTTTTCTGTGTGCTTTATAAATATGTGTATTACTGTACTAGCTGTTCTAAGTCGAGGAAACAATAAAAGGGATAGGGTTTGTTGTATGCTCTCATTATATGACGTAACAAATGCAATGCAGTGAATTGCCAGTTGTTAGTGCAACCATATTAAATAAAACAGCCACCAGGTGGCGTCTTAACAACTTGTAATGACTTATCACCGGGTAGCACAAAGTCGACTAAAATTCTCATAAAATGGGGAAAAAAGAATGGTTATTCCTGTCAGAAAATAGTATTTGGTCAAATAAATAGCTTGATTAACAGTAATCTGAGCCAGTAAATCTGATATATCATTAGCCAACCAGCTTATCTCACCAGTGGAACGTTGGTATATCATGATGGTATATCAGATGATATATCATACTGCCAAGGATCAGGATTTGATGGTTAACTTGAATTTATACAAAAATCTTTTCATACAGTTTTAAGTTAGCTACAGTTTAAGTAAAGGTGTGGTGTGTAAGATATAGGGGGCTCTATTAGCAGAAAAGCAGTATAGTATACACAGTCATGTTTTTACTCAGGTGCTGTTACAGGTGATTATAGAAGTGTATACTCAGCTGAAAATATGGATTGTTGTATCTTTGTTAGCTTAGCACCAGCCCATCGATTAATGTAGGGAGAGGTCCTCTTCCAGCAGTTTAGAATTTCGGCAAATACTGAAAATACTAACTGTTGAAACTATATAATGGAATATTTTGCTCATTCTTGCTTGATACCAGTATGTGGACTCTGTGGTGCGATTCTTCTCCCCATGGTGCCCCCAACCTTTTAAGGGCAGTCAAGCAAACACTTTGTATCTATAAAGCCATGCTATTGGAGCAGATACAGAATGAGATCTGCCATCGATTTGCTGAAATAACCATGTATTGATTATGCATTTTCTGATTCTGCTGAAAGACGTTTTTCAAAGTACTCCTGAGCCCATGTGAATATTACGACAGTGTATTTCTACAATGCCATCTGAGGGCTAGAAGGTCATGCATATTCATTAGTGGATTCTGGCCTTGGTCTACGTGGTTTTCTCTGAATTTTGCCACAATGTTGTGTATTGCAGATGATGAAAGACCTGAATTCTTTGCAATCTTGCACTGAGAAATGTTCTTGATACTCATGATACCACTTCTCGTGCTTATAGTGTAGGCTGTATTTTGAATGCCTTGACTATGCACTCTAAACACATTACTCTGCCAAGTATCTTAACACAGCTTCATGGAACCACTTTATGAAACAGTTTTGACAAACTGAGCGTGGATTCAGGGCAGCACGGTGGCGCAGCAGGTAGTGTTGCAGTCACACAGCTCCAGGGACCTGGAGGTTGTGGGTTCGATTCCCACTCTGGGTGACTGTCTGTGAGGATTTGGTGTGTTGTCCGCGTGGGTCTCTTCCCACAGTCCAAAAACACATTA
The DNA here is from genome assembly GCF_029633855.1 of Hoplias malabaricus. Lineage (NCBI taxonomy): Eukaryota > Metazoa > Chordata > Actinopteri > Characiformes > Erythrinidae > Hoplias > Hoplias malabaricus. The sequence continues at coordinate 19,122,794 of NC_089814.1, read as the reverse complement.
GTAGGTGGATTGGCGACTCAAATATGTGCCCTGTGAAGGACTGGCGTCCCCTCCAGGGTGTATTCCTGCCTTGTACCCAATGATTCCAGGTAGGCTCTGAACCCACCGCGACCCTGAACTGGATAAGTGGTTACAGATAATGAGTGAGTGTGGATTCAGAAGAAAGACAATAGTATGACAACTTTTTATTCTTCTCAGCCATGATGCTGCAACTCATTGACAGACAAAGGGGAGATGTGTCAATGTGTCCATTCATGACTGAGAGGTAATGTGTTGATTATTTTGTTAAAAGCCTGAGTGTGACGTGTGTGAGGAGGGTTGGAGAGGAAATTACTGCGTCCCACAGAAATAGGCAGAGAGAAATTCATTAACATGTGGCTGGTAAAAATAGCAAGGCCTTACTTCTAAATTTGGAGTCAAATTCGATATTTCCTCTGTTTGTGACATTTTCCTTGTTTATTTGTGATTCTTGTTTTTCTTGGTCATGATAAATAACAACAAACACAGTTATGACCCCAAATTGACTGTGTTTATGTAATTTTCTGTTACTCTATAACAAACAGGGTTCAATTTAGCCTCCATGTATTGCCAAGAGACGGCTACCAAAAATACTGAATTGTGGGATTCTCCAAATAAAACTGCCCCAACAGATGAGCATCTAAATATGGCAGATGACTTAGAAGACCTCAGCTCAATATCTGAAAGGTCAGTTAAGGTGGCAGTGTGAGGATATGTGTCATAGCCCAGAAGTCACATGTCCATTAGGCTGTGATGGCCTGGGCTTCACTCTACACTACAACCCGCCTACTGCCATCTGCCACACTACCCACCAGCCATCAATGAGCTCATCTACACCCTGCTGGACATCCAGTGCAATATGACACACATTCCCTCATTCACACCCACACACATTGCTTACTCTAATGAAAACCTGATTATTATGTATGTTTTTATAGAAGGTCCTTATCCATAAGGCTACTAGACTTTCATGACACATTTTTAAATAAATGCAATTGAGATCTGAAAGATATTCATGTTTTCATCAACTCCCGAATAGCATCAAAATGATAACATTTGTCCTTTACTGGAGAGCTTGTGAATAGCACCTGGGGGACACTGGATTCCCACAATTAGCTAAAAAAAATACATACACCAAATCTAAATGTTTTTTTTTACTTTTCTAGTTCCACACAAGAGTGACTCTAGGAAAACAAATTAAGGTCTATTATGTTCCACTGAAGATGAAATGTAGTTATTATGAGCATCTATTATGTTGCACTCATCTCTGTACAGTACATGTTGTTCTGCACAATCACACATCCTTGTGTATTAGGCATGCCATCTCTCTGAAAATAAGCCTCCTATCTCAAACCACCTGTGATTGTGTTATACTGTCACCATGTGGAGGCATGTGCTTAATTCACTCAGTAGATTCATGCATTTCTATTATACATCATATGTACAGATGTTTTAGACACCATTTGAAACCAGCGAATTTATCTATTCATTGTTGACCCAAATGTTCACTTCTTGATTTTCACACACCTTGCTCTAGAGGTACTGTGCTTGAGCCTATAGGCCACTTGTTTTGTGACCTATGTAGGTCACCTTTTGCCACCAAAACAATTTGCACAATCTTAAATCATTGGGATTATATTCCAGACTAGTTGTGTGACAAAACCCTGGCTATGGGATTTTAGCCCTAGACATTTTTTTCATTAAAAGACTACCCCCTATAGCCAGATTCAGTGGGTTACTTCCTTTGCCCCTGAAAGGAAGTGAATAAAAATAAATAAAAGTTTGAAAACTAGACAGTGGCTTGTATTTATTTACGATCATTAGAGTGGAGTGTAACAGCATGTAATTAGTGAAGATAAAAGGCAGAAAGGCCAGACATTAATAATATTTTATTCCTTTAAGAAAAAAGGCAATATTTAATAGAAAACGATCAACAATCAAAACTGGTTCTTTGGCATTACTGAGGATATAGCATACAGAAAACCATTTGTACAGCATACATAATAATTTACACACCATTTATAAAACTTAAAAAAAATGCATGGGCCTCTCTGGAACAATTCGGTAGAAACCTTTTTTTTAACATTACATTTACATTTTGTAAATTGACAACAAAGTAATGAAAGACCCAGTATAAACTTATACAAATGTTAATTAATAACAAAGGCCATGATTAGCTAGGGAGCTTCATATATGCTCTGATGTATTTACCCAAAACCATGTTAAAGACCTCACTAAACTTCCCAGCAAGTCTCTGCAAATTGTAGATATGATTAGATATAAATTATCTCTAATTTACTCCTCCACAAAAATGTTTCTAAATGAGTTTATTAAAACCTGAGGTTTTATTGTGCATGAGCAAGAGTCCTGGATGTGTGAATCTTTGGCAAGAAAATGAGTGTACTACTGATTTAGCACCTTCCAAAATAAGCTCACATTCACTGGTTAAAGTAAGTCACACAAGGAAGAAAAAAAATCATTTCACTGGTTTGGTAGCCCTTAGAATTGTGTCAATTTTCTGGACCAATCTCAGCGCCAAATTTATCCCTTTCTCTCATCATTATTACTCATCCTGAGTTCTCCCAGCAACAAACAACATATCTTCCTTTTTCTCTCTCGCTCCCCACCCCCTACTTTAGAAAGCATAGGGTCCCACATAGATTGACAGGCGCAGAGATGAGCTGCTCTTGTAGTTCATTTGGGGGTTGATGGATACCATCTCCAGGTCCAGAACATATTCCTTGGGTCCGGGCACTGCCCGGGCTAGAACCAACATGGCACTCAAATTGTTGATTTGCTAAAAAACACAGGAAAAAAATTCTTAATTTAGAAGGCAACATGTTCTGTCCCTCACAAATCACTTCCATTAATGCTGTGTTTTTATAAGAATGAATACAGGTGGCAGATAGAGCTGTAATAACTTGTTAACAAATGTCATGAGTCACTGACAATGCCAGTTACAGTAAAGAGTTAATATGTTGACCTATCATTTAATTATAAACCAAATGACCCTTTAATATTGTTAATGCTATGTTAGGTGTAGACATTCTGACGACTTGCAGTACACTGCAGCAAAACATAAGCATGTCCCAAAGCCAAAATACACGGTTTATCTTGTTTCTGAAGTGCACACTAGTGTGACTAATGTCATTCTGTTACTGCCCATTAAAACTTTGATTGTGCATGTGTGAAATTTGTGTGATACACACTTTGGCCAGTACCACCTTAACGCAAGTTCTGGGAAAGTTTTCAGATGTGAATTTAATGTGAAAAAGACACACTGGATATTTGCTGAATAGCAAATAAGCTTGAACACACAACTACACACAGTAATGTGAACTTTGGGCCAGATCTAAGCAGTGTCACTCACCCGGATGTAGAAATCTCCACCTTCATCCCCAGAGCGAATGTGAAAGGTGTTATAAGCTCCAGGATAAATGCTAGTTGCTTGAATCTGGAAGATGTCTGAAGGCACCGAGCGCTCAGAAGTAATGCTCATGTATCGAAACACTATGGAGAATGGCAGCTCACGACATTCTGGCTTCACTGTCGGACATATGCAGCGACTGTAATTAGAGAGAGGAGGGAGGTGAGTTTCACACAAACCACAGACAGATGACTTCATATGTAGCACCTGTAACATCCTCTAAACCAAGGAATATAAATATAGAGGGCTGTAGTTAATTACAAACAACTTTGGGGCTATTGCTTGGAATAAAGACTTCAAAAATAAAATGATTGCAAATAATTGTTAATTATATGAATCATGTGCATTTTTAGCATTTTCAAATAATTAGTAGAATATGTATATTATTAGGAATTTAGACAATTTAACTAGAATCCAGATTGATGAACTCCCTACTGTACACTCTTATTACCTGTGAAGTAGCACAAGATCACAATGAAATCAATAACATTGTCAGCAGTAATAAAATTATTACAAATAAAATATATGGAAGAGACCCATAGAGAAATGGGAAGAACACATTAAAAACTCCTCACACTGTCGACTGCACCACTGTGCCAACAGGTATGAAAGTCAATGGAAGTCATGGTTGTCGTTAGACCTGTTTGAGGGGGCTGTAGCACTAGTTGAAATAGCACTATGCTAGCTGAAGAAACCTGATTATTTATGAAAGTAAAGTAAGCCTGCTGAAGAAGACAATTAAAATGTTCATGCATTAACACTGCGGTATTTAGGGCAGACTGAATTGATGTTTATGATCTTTCCTGTTTTTTTTTCTACCTGGAGATGGATATTCGAAATTTTGCAAAGGCAGCAGCTCCATGTGACTTTGCTTAATCTGTACCTCGTCAAAGAAATTTGCTACTAGGAGGCAATTACCCCTAGACCCCCTGGATATAGCTTTGCCCCCCCTAATCATTCATCTCTACTAGTGACAGCCCTGGTGGGAGTTAATATATACTGGAAATGAAAGCAATTCTAGAACATTTTGTGTTACTCACTTTTCTGAGACTTGGACATAGGGGTCCTGGCAGCGATTAGAGGCCACACAGTGGTATCCACCGTGGACATTCACACAGCTCTGTCCTTCCGCACACTGATGACTGCCTGACTCACACTCATTCACATCTATCACAGCAGGTGCGAACAAAAATAGTGAAAGTGCAGATTATGGGTGATTGCATAAGGAAGAGTGAAGAGGCTTGATATTTATGTTGAAGAGTCACTACTTCCATTCATAAAATATGCATCTACAGTACATCCAAGGGATTATATTCTAGGAGTAAGAGTAATAGCTATTATTTTGTTATTCTGAAAATAAGCCTTACCCTGGCAGAGCCGAGTTCCCTGGAGCTGGTAGCCTTCCGGACACACACAGGAAAATTTGCCTGGTTCATTCACACACTGGAACTGGCACAGGTAGCTGGAGTAGCTACACTCATCAATGTCTGTAGATGGGGAGGGAGAATGAGTAAAATAAACAGATAATTAAAGCAAGCGTTCAGTCATATTCTCTTCTTTAACATTTATGGCGTCTGGCAGGTGCCCTTATCCGAAGCAACTTACAGCTTAATCCTGTTGCAGCTGTATGCAAATACCATGTTAGGACTCTATCTAGTGAACTCTACCTGCCCAAGCTGGAAATCTATTCCAAGTCTGTTAGGTGGAAGACAGTGTTGTAATCCATTACCCTCCACCAACAAATCTTCACCTCAAACTGGTGGTAAAACAGGAATATTAGACCTACTACCTCAATTCTAATTTCCATTAGTCCCCCAGTGAGACTCTCATAATATGTCAGAGATAACCTACATTAGTTTACATGAAAATGTTTTGGTAATTTGAGATTACACCTGGAACAAAACACTAAAACATCAGAGGGTTCATGATTGCCCCAAAAATAATATGGCCACAACACTCTTGGGATCTGCTCATTTAACATATGATGTGAAATGACTTTATCCCTCTTTGTCAAACTGTCAGCTTCTACTCTTCTAGGAAGGAGGTAGGCAAAATGTTAGAAAATTTCTGTGAGGATTTGATTTATCTATGAATTGAGGTCAGATATGGAGTTTGAGGAACGAATTCTTGATCACAAATGCCACCCAAACTCATCCCAAACATTCATTATCTGTAACCGCTTATCCAGTTCAGGGTCACGGTGGGTCCAGAGCCTATCTGGAATCATTGGGAATACACCCTGGAGGGGGCGCCAGTCCTTTACAGAGCAACACACATTCACTCACACCTATGGACACTTGTGAGTCACCAATCCACCTACCAACGTGTGTTTTTGGACCGTGAAAGGAAACCCCCCGTGTACACGGGGAGAACACACACACGGAGTTTATTCAAAGTGTGGTCCTTAAAGCAAATAAATTCAATAAATTCCAGTTGGCTACAAATATTTGGACACATAAGGTATATTTATTATGTGAATGGGTCAAGAGTCTTGTCAAAAGACTCATTGGTAGAGGATATGCTTCAATCTATGATTTAAAAAAAAAAACAAAAAAAAAAAACAACAACTTGCTTTTGTTATTTATGGCAATATATGATATGCTGTTATTTATTCCAATGAACAAATCCTATATAACTCAACATGGATGTATAAATAGAACACATACCATTGCATGAGAATCCATCAGGGCCTAGGTCATAGCCTTGGTCACAGCGACACAAAAATGTTCCGTATGTGTTATAGCACCTCTGCTGGCATGGGGCACCCATATCACATTCATTCACATCTGGAGAAATAAAGAAGCAGATTCTAGTTTAATAATCTCAAACAAGTCTGAGAGGGCAGATAAAACAAAGGTATGGGGAGTGTTTTTTTTTTTATTGACCTGAATTTGCCTGTGCTGCTGATTCATGTAATATCATGTGCTTTGGAGATTATGAACTCACCTACACAGGAACGGTTGTTTGCTGCCAGCTGGAAGCCTGGCTCACACTGACAGGAATAAGACCCGGGCACATTCACACAACGATGCTGACAGAAACGGTACCTGCACTCGTCAATATCTATCAGCAGAAAGAAGCGTTAACACACATTCACTGACACTGAACAGATACTGTCAACAGAAAGCCATTTTTCTTACCAACGCACTCCACTCCAATCTTGTTGTAACCTTCAGTACACTGGCAAGTGAAGGCCCCCTGGGTGTTAAAACACTCTTGACTTGGCTGACAGTCATGCAAACCCAACACACACTCATCCACATCTGCACACACACACAGTGCATAAATTTAATACTTGTGTCATGTTTAACAGAACTATTATTATAACATAACGCTTGTCTGCCCAAAATATTACAAACCCAATTTCTGGGCTAAAATATTTTTGTAAAATATAATTTAAACAAGAATCTGTGATTTGCTAATTCTCTTGAAGTTATATTTAAGCGAAAAATGACAAAGAAACAGTTTCCAATGTTACAGTGGTATACTGATTTTAAATTAGATGCTAGGTTTATCTGGAACTAAAAGAAATGAAGGGTGGTTTCTGCACAGTACTGTACATATAATTTATGTATCTATTCCACTCTTACCAATGCAGGACTCCCCTTGAGCTTCATAGCCCACAGGACAGGGGCTGAACGCCTCATTGGACTCCACAGGCTGAGTGGGCTCAGGAGCAGTGATGACAGAGGCGGAGCGAGGTAAACACAGGTAACCTCCGTAATGGTTAAAGCATTTCATCTCTCCTTGACATGCCCCAATGATCGTTTCGCACTCGTTAATGTCTGAGGAGCAGACAAATTGAGCAGACACCTCTACTAATTGGAGGTGGTGGTGACAGACCAAGAAACAGTCAACAGACAGGAACGAAACGTCTGTGTGAGGGACATTTCACCAGCTCGTCGTAATTACCAGACGAGTTTATCATCTTATCACATCGCTCTCATGACCTACCACCCACCTTTGCAGTTCCGGGTCTGCGTGTCCCACTCGTAGCCATCTGTGCACTCCTGAGACAGAGACAAACACACACAAAAATATGGGAGCATGTTTTCACAAATACACGGCAACTTCAGAAAATCTGCATGTGCAATGGTTAACAGTTACATCAACAGCTCTGCCAAGAAACTACTCTGCACATATGTTACCATATTTATTGTTAGATCAATGGTCCTGAAGCTTAAGAAAGGTATTTATATACTGTAAGCACATAAATTAAAGAAAGAATTTAAAATGTCCATAATTGTGTAGACCCACCTTCCCATCTACTTTTATAAAAGGTACACCATTTGTGGACACATCACAAATGGTGATGTGGAGGTTTCATGGTACAAGCTGTTATTAACGCCAATGAAAGGCATGAAACAAAATAGGATGCTTCACAGGTTTCTAAGGTCACCATGCCTAATGCCTGTTGTGTCAGCTAGAGGAAGTCCCCCAACACTGAACTGAGGAGCAGTGCAGCTGTGTTATTTGGACAGAAAAAAAAGCTCTATCAAATATCTTTGGCATGAATTGATCCAGTGTTCCCAATCCACAAATGATTATTGTACACTCAACTAAATGTGAAATCCTAATGCTCATGCCACATGCAAAATCGATCTTGTATGAGAAAATGGAAATATACTCAGCTGTTGAACTACTCTGAATGAGATTCAGATAAAAAGGGCTGAAGTGATGATGGAACTTACTGTGTAAGTGTCACTCTCAGCAACAGGTGACTGACCATATGCAGCAGGAAAGACGACTAGACCAACACACAGCAGGACATATGCCTCCTTCATAATTACACAAAGGGACCCGTGTATAATCACACGGACAAAAGGTAAACACAGATGGAGGAGATGCTCTTCGCTTGTGTCTGTCCCAACTGTTGATATGAGAGAGAGAGAGAAATAATTTTAGGCAAAATGTGGCACACTTGATGACATCACTGATTTATTTGGAAGGATAGGGGAACGTGCCTTTAACTGCTGAGTTCTGATGAAATGTTTTTATATGAATCAGCGAATAAAGCACTGTGGAGCTCTTTGTTAAAATTAGGCAGTGCATGAACAGAATGTGTGAGGAAGAATAGTGTTTTAACTTTCTGATGTGTGGGGGCAGTAATGTGTCTGCAGCAGATAAAACACAAGTGTGGGCCTGCCTCAAGAGAAAATAACTACACTGAGCCTTAAATGGAGACTTAAAGGGCTCATATGTGAGTATTACATTTTTAAAGGAACACTAGGTAGTACTTTTACCTAAAAATTACAGTACTGACATGTAATAGGGAGAATCAAGCATCTGTCGTTGCTACACCAGGCCCAGGACTGCAGAATCTGTACTATGTAACTTTTGGAGGAAGTTAGGAAGTCAACCCTCCCCCCATCTCTTGATATCAGAACAGTGCTTTAAAAGTGAATGACACACTGCAACTGTACGGGGAGCCTGGGAGCAAAAATACCTTCCTTTAATCATCACATTTGGAGATGTTGGAGAGCACATGTTTTCCCCTTTTAAATGATGCCCTTGTTGTAAACCTGTTTCTTTGAAGTGGTTATTCCATTGGTTTAGTATATGAACCATGTACAAATGATACTGTCTAAACATAAGTAGCAGTAATAATGGTCCAAATTAAACTAGACATGAAAGACGTTAACCTTGAAAATGGTTTAAAATGATTACATTAAGAGTGTGTGTGACATCATTTGATGGACTTGCACCCAGTCCAGAGTGCGCCTAATGATTCTGGGTAGGGTCTAGTACCTTTGCAACCCAGACCAGGCTTAAGCAGTTACAGAAGATGAATGAAAGATAAGTAAATCAATACAACAATGTTCTGATACTATTTCATTGATCTTGTTGTTGAGTGTAATTATAATCAACAATGGCTGTGTGACTGGCAGGAGGCCCCAGATAAGTACAGATATACGTTGCAAAACTCAACAGTGATGTTGTTCTACAAGATTCAAGCACATGCTAGTGACTTATGCTATTTTAATTTTATCAGTTGGAATAAACAGCTTTTTATTTGTCTATAGTCACCATCTCTTAACACCTTTAACTCCTAAGGGCCTGTTTATGGTAGGATTTAAGCCTAAATCACTGTATTTTACTTTTATTGGAAAATCTATTTTAAAATGTATCGAGCCTCAGACTAAGCCTGGATTCAAATGTTTGTATGTGGGCCCACACATGGATTCTTCTTTCATAATAACATAATATTAATTCATTTTTATTTCATAGTATTCACTGAATGCCATCTTACATGCACTCAGGCCCAGAGAGGGAAGTGGTGTTCCTGGATCCTGTTTCTTCTTTGAATTTGTAAGTTTTAACTTTATGTAGCATGGAACTGTATTCACAGATAACGATTTCCACTACAGAAAAATGTCTCTTTTTAACTAGGTGCCACCTTGCGGCCTTAGGAGCAAAGCCAGCCAGTATTTAATTTGGGCCTTGTCATTTGAATTTAGTGATTTTTCCTTATTCTCCCAGTTTTTAATGAGATCCTGTACTGTAGATGATTATTTAGTCCTTTCAAAAGAACTGAAAACATTATTCAATTGCTCCACTCTTTGCCCAAAAAGTCTGACAGAGAGACCTCCCCATCTTTACCTCTAAAACATTCAGCCTTTCTGGGATGGTCTTTTAAACCTCAACATTTTTTTTAATGTGCTGCTAGTATCAAATTAAAATGTGCATTGTATTAAATAGCAGTTAATAAATAATTTAAAATATTTCAGAAGTAGCAGTTAACCATGTAAATAAATCTAGGGTTCCGTTCCACTTTGGATACTAAACCAATAAGCATCTTTAGCAAGACTCCACACACTACATTATTAAAAATAACATTGATAACAAAACTGTATGCTGCTCTTGATAGTCTTTCATAAATGGCAATGCATAAGGGTTAAAAATGCTGTGTTCATTTCAGTAACAAGTTCAAACATGATTTCTGAAGCAGTAAAGAAGGGATACAGTAGAATAATAAGAAATTTTAGCCACTCACTCTGCACACGTCTCCAGCTTTCTATGATGGAATAAAGCCCTGTCACATGGATTCCAGTCTTTCTTTGGAGTTTTCCTGTGTTGGTGAAATGCTGGATCTCTTTTCTTTCTGCTTCCTCAGACAGTGTGCTTCCAGTAACAGCTCAATAGATGTGTGTTTATAGTGCACAGAGGCGGGGTGCAGGGCCCACACTGCCTGTGTATTTGTGTGTGTGTGTGTGTGTGATAGAATTAACTTAAGGCAGCCCATTTGCCTCCTCCTGCCACCCATTTCCCTCCCTCCTTATGTCTCTTTCAAAGCCCCTAGGATTCAAATTCCTGGTCTGTGGCCCAAATTCCAAATTCATCTCTCATGCGGCAAGAAACACAAGCAACGAAAGTACAGGGCTCCACCCCAACAACCCTCACCCTCCCAAATTAAAAAAAATAAATAAAAAATCCACCTGGCTTTTAGAAGTCCTAACTATTAAAAGAATTACACAACTGAATAATCTCACTTACTGAAATCTGTTTTTAGCTATTTAAATGTTTGAACTCTTTGTTTGAAAAAAGCTTCACAAATGCTCAACATCAGTGTGGTCCAAGGAACAAGGGCAAATTCTTCATTGGTGTGAAGCACTAAACAGCGAGCAGAGCATTATGTTAAATGTGAGCCAGGCCATGACTGCTACAAGCCAGTACAATGAAGTATATACAGCAGTATGTTTTGAAATTATGTAAGTATGTCTGTCCCCATGTCCGCCGGGTGTTCCGGTTTCCTCCCACAGTCCAAAAACACACGTTGGTAGGTGGATTGGCAACTCAAAAGTGTCGGTAGGTGTGAGTGAATGTGTGTGTTGCCCTGTGAAGGACTGGCGCCCCTCCAGGGTGTATTCCCACCTTGCGCCCAATGATTCCAGGTAGGCTCTGGATCCACCACGACCCGAACTGGATAAGCGGTTAGAGATAATGAATGAATGAATGAATGAATAATAATATTTGTACCATTTTTAAAGAGGGCATCAACACTATCTAATATCAGCCCCCTCAAATCTGCCATTGTAGATATTTCCTGCTTGCAAGGGCGATTGAGGAATGTGGACATAAATTAGTGAGAAAATAGAAGCATCACCTAAAGAACAATCCCACGTATCTACTGCTGAAATGCACTCAAACCAGTGCCAGAAGCATGTCACATTTCTTCATTACTCCCAAGGTTTGAGCACCATTAGTTACAGTTGGAAGTGGGCTGAGACAGTCAGGCTTTTTGAATTACAGCCAATCTTACCAGCTTGGCCCAATGCAGCTTAAATGAAATGTCACTTTCAGAGGTTGCAGAACTTTTCTGCTGAAATTCAGAGGAATTTTCCATGGCCATTTGGGTTGGTTGCAGGGGTGACAGCTGTCACAGTTCAGGGGTTTTTACAAGGCAATAAAAGTTTCCTGTCAGCTCCCCCAGCCGCCCTCTCAGGAGCCACCAGGCCAACTGTAGCCCCCTGCTGCTGAACTACCCCCTGAGGTATATATTCAAAACCTTTCACACTCACAAATACACCATCACATTTGTTTTTCACTTCAAGAAAACATTATTCTTCCTCTGTTCTCAGCACCTACAGCACTGTAAGGCCAAAAGGAAAGACAAATTCAGGAGCCATTTATATTTTATTTATTATGTTCTACAATACTAACTAATGAATATCAACAATTTGAACTCAAAATTTCATAAAAGGTACAAAAGACCTGCTCTGTGCAGAGGGGACATAACCATTTTTTCTGGAATGCTGCTTTAATCATGGTACATTTTCAAGATGCAGCTTTTAATTACAGCCATATATCTTTCCCATACCGCTTGATACCTGTAGGGAGACAGTGCTTTTATGCTTTTACTACAAACCAAATATACATTTTTTAAAGTAGTAATTCAGAATTTGTCAAATTAACTAATTTATGTAGCACAGTGTAGCTTAGATTACCATGAATATATTTTGATTGAGTATAGTGTAAATTTCTCATTTTCTATTTATTACAGGGGAAAAAAGCAACATTATAAATGTTCATACTGAGAAAAACTTACTGCTTTGTTTACTGTTGAAATAATATCTGCTCATTCTGAATTTGATGCAAGCATCAAATTCCAAACAATTGGGGACAAGGGTATGTTTACCTCTCTGTTGCATCGCCTCTCTGTAACATTTTGTAAACGTGCTTTGTTTCATAAGGCACAAACTGTTTTTCAGTGGATGACAGGTCTAAATTAGGTGCCAAAAAGGTTATTTGAGTAATGCCAACCTGGTTGGCTTGTATACAACCTGGTGTGGTTGTATAAAGAACCATTTTGTTCAATGTTTAAATGAGAAAAGAAACCTCAATTTTGAATGATAGGATCAGAGGATCACTTTCTTAGATACTCTTTTTAAACCTTAAACTTTACCACTCTTGTTGCACTCAACTTTTTGAATTATGAATTATGAATTATGCTGCTGGCTTCAAATTAAAACTGGCCATATGGTTCTCAAAAACATTTCTCAGTTTGAACATTTGAAATATTGTGTTTGTATAATTCTTAATTAAAGATATGGTTTACATGGCATTCTGCTTCTATTTACACTTTGCACACTGTCCCAACTTTTCTGTATATAGAGCTAGTACATGTACAACATTAATGCGTATAAGCTGAAGCAGATGGGGCTGATAGATAAGATCAAATACAGCTCTAAAGATAAAAAGCACCCAGACACACACACACACACACACACACACACACACACACACACACACACACACACACACACACACACACACACACACACACACACACACACACACACACACACACACACACTAACCTGAATGTCTCGAGTGTGTGGGCACTGCTGGTGTAGTGGGTGAGGAAAAGTGCGATGTCTCCAACTGTCCATTTATCAGATCGGCATGGTTCAATAAACTGAGGGCACAGGGGGTGTTTGAGACAATGCTATCTTATCCCTGCAAGGACAGCCTGATTGGAGTAAAAACAGCTGGACAGCATGTCAGAGGTGTTAAATTATAATCATTTGACTGAAACAGCTGTTCCATGAAACTGGTTTCATGAGGCTAAGAGGTTTCTTAATGTTGCTGTTGTTCGATGTTATGTATTATACAAGTTTAGTTTAATAGACAATTGTAAAAACATAGTTTAGCTTCAAACTAATAAAATTCCATACATGTTTAAAACATGGGAAAGCCAGTTTAAAACTTCTTCCAACTTACACCTTTTCTATGTTTATGTCACAGCCATTTCCAAAAATAGCATTACCTTCTCCACAAGATCAATGAACAAATCCCGTACGTCTTTGGTATTTATAAGTTTGGTGGCAATGTTAATCAGGGCTCTGGATAGATTCTGTGGAACAATTGATAAAACACAAGTAAAAATAAGAACACAATTGTATGAATTTACATTAAATGCTGATGGTATATACTACATTATTGAAATATTATTTAGAATGTAAAAAAGAAACATCAAATGCGTTTCAAAATTGAATCACACTTCCATTTTTATTATTACTTTATTTTCTTGTGCAAATTTATGACAAAGCATTTTTGTGTGTGAATATGAGCAATATAAAATCTTATTTGTATTCTTTTTACATTTTCATTATACAAGTCACTAACTGTTTTGGCCTATGTAGTGACAAGCAATAAAAACTATTAACAGTGGGTAAAATTATAATATAACATTTCTAAGATATATTTTTTAAAGCTAACCTTAAAGTTCGCCTCCATCTCAGTGAAGACTCTGATTTTTTCCCTCAACTGGAAACACACCAAGCTGTGACAGAAACATTGAAAAGAAATTTTAAGGGAAAGAAACTGGCTTTACACAGTGAATTGTACATGAAAATTTAGTCTGAAAATAACATAAAACTTATAGCATACTGCACTTCACTTGAAACTCATATGTAACAATTACAAGTGTTTTAACTTCATTAATTATTTTAAGGGAACATGGTGTGTATATGAATATGTAATTAAATAGTGTAACCCAATGCATTGCATTGGATGTATAATCTAATGCGTTGCATGCAACTCGGTGATTACTTGCACAGAGATTATGATGCATTCAATTCATGCATCTTGCATATAATGTCCAAAACAGAGACATGTTTTTATCAAATTGAAACTAATTAAACTGAACTTCTCTACCTTTTGTGCTGGTCCAGCAAGTCCTTATCATTAACCAGAACCTTCAGTTCTTTTAAATCATGCAGAAATTCTTTCTCCAGATCTACATCCATGTCCTCCATCATGTTGTCTAATGAGCATAGAAATGTAATGAGGGGAAAAACAGTACCATGGCACTTTCTATGATCACATTTTGTTCCACCTTGGCACCAAGTTGGTCATTACTGCCACTTTCCAGTCTGAATTCAGCCAGGCATTGCCCTAGTGATAAGCTCTACTTTTCCACTGCCACAGACAGTTATGGCTGGTTCTCTTGCTGCTATTTTTAGGAGTGATGTGAACGACAGAGCCTTTGCAATGTTGATACTTATCACAGATTTTCTATCCATCATGTAATTACTTGGACTTCATACCTAATGATAGATAAGAGCTCGTATTATCATACTGTATGTTGCATTTGTTTGACAGAAATATTTTCCCACATATGTAACCAACACATGCAAATGTGCATTTAAGGCAGACTAGTGGCACTGAAACTTGCAGAGTTAGGAGTAAACATTAGCTTGGTGTAAAAACCTTTATATTAATTTTTGTGGGTTTATGAACTAACAACAGCCTTTCTAAAAACAAAATAATGCCAAATTTAATAAACGGAAACTATCCAACAAGTTCTTTATACTGTTTAGTTTCCATATATGAACCATATGACTCTAAGCTGAGTTTACCAACAGCCCCAACAGTCCAATAGCTGATGAGCTGGCCAGCACAGAAGGCAAAATCCTGAAAGGACAGATATTGGAGCTTCCTCTTCCCTGTCTCAAAACGACTGTTTGCAAAAAACACAACAGCAGCATAGTCCCTGTAGGGAGAGATGAGTCGGTGAGGGAAGGAGAGCATGAAGATGTTAAAATGACATAAAAAAATAAAGAGACAAGAATGACATTGTAGTAAGTTATGACGTGAAAGGAGAGACTGGTGTTGAAAAGAGTGAATTATAGACAAACATATTTTGTTGTTACAAACCGGATTCCAAAAAAGTTGGGACACTAAACAAATAGTGAATAAAAACTGAATGCAATGATGTGGAGATGGCAAATGTCAATATTTTATTCGTAATATAACATAGATGACAGATCAAAAGTTTAATCTGAGTAAATGTAACATTATAAAGGAAAAATATGTTGATGGAGTTACCCAGCGTAAAATAGCAAAGACTTTTAAGTTATCATCATCAACCGTGCATAACATCAAAAGATTCAGAGAATCTGGAACAATTGCTGGGTGTAAGGGTCAAGGCCGTAAAACTCTGGATGCTCATGATCTCTGGGCACTTAAACGTCACTGCACCTCAAACAGGAATGCCACTGTCATGGAAATAACAGAATGGGCTCGGGAATACTTCCAGAAAGCATTGTCAGTGAACACAATCCACCGTGCCGTCCGCCGTTGCCAGCTGAAACTCTACAGTGCAAAGAGGAAGCCATTTCTAAGCAAGCTCCACAAGATCAGACGTTTGCACTGGGCCAGGGGTCTTTTAAAATGGAGTGTGGCAAAATGGAAACCTGTTCTGTTGTCAGATGAGTCACAATTTGAAGTTCTTTATGGAACACTGGGACGCCATGTCATCCGGACCAGAGAGGACAAGGATAACCCAAGTTGTTATCAACGCTCCGTTCAGAAGCCTGCATCACTGTTGGTATGGGTTTGCATGAGTGCTTGTGGCATTGGCAGCTTGCATGTCTGGAAAAGCACCATTAATGCAGAGAACTATGTTCAGGTTCTAGAACAACATATGCTCCCATCTAGACATCATCTCTTTCAGGGAAGACCCTGCATTTTTCAACAAGATAATGCCAGACCACATTCTGCAGCAATCACAACATCATGGCTACGTAGGACAAGGATCCGGGTACTGAAATGGCCAGCCTGCAGTCCAGATCTTTCACTGGTAGAGAACATTTGGCACATCATAAAGAGGAAGGTGCGACAAAGAAGGCCCAAGACGATTGAACAGTTAGAGGCCTGTATTAGACATGAATGGGAGAGCATTCCTATTTCTAAACTTGAGAAACTGGTCTCCTCTGTCCCCAGACGTCTGTTGAGTGTTGTAAGAAGGTGGGGTGCCACACAGTGGTAAAAAATGGCCTTGTCCCAACTTTTTTGGGATTTGTTGACGCCATGAAATTTTGAAACAACATTTTTCCCTTAAAATGATACATTCTCTCAGTTTAAACTTTTGATCTGTGATTTGTGTTCTATTCTGAATAAAATATTAGATGTTGTTACCTCCACATCATTGCATTCAGTTTTTATTCACAATTTGTTTAGTGTCCCAACTTTTTTGGAATCCGGTTTGTATATTTTTGTTACATTCCACAGACATACATGTGTGTGTCAGTCCCAATACTTACTTGGCCAGTGACTCAGAGAGGAGGAAATGATGCTGGACATTCTCCACCAGGGGGCCCCTTTGCTCCTCCACTACTTTAAATACTCGTCTGAAATTATCAAACTGAGAGAAATTTAAAAACAATGTCAGTCTTCCAACTGCGGCAAAATACACCTGTATTATCTGAAATATTATCACACAGGCTGAGAATCTGCAGTATACACAAATAAATCGCCCCATTAAAATGGCCCCTATCATGAAAATCATTTTCATTGCTTCTTTTAAATAACAGTTTATGTAATATGTAAACAGTGTTAAACTCCCCAGTTCATATATAAACTCTATTTTGCAAAAATCATATTATGCATTCAACTTTTTATGAAATCCCTAAAATCACTACTTTAACATATTTCCCCCCCCCCACAGCAGTTCAGTGTACACTTAGATTAAAATGTATAAGCCCAAATAGGTTATATATCTCCAAATAAGGAATCCAGAAATTTTTTTATCAGTCAAAGTCACAGAAACTAAACCTGCATGCTCAACTCTGATGGATAAGTGTGATTATAAATGGTCATATATTTATTTATTATACACACACACACACAATGTAAGAACGTGAGCCAGATATGGCCCCTATACCATGTAGTAATATAATAAACATTACAATGCCAAATTCTACTCTGAACAAAATAAATAAACAAAATAATAATATGTGTATTATAAGTTTTTGGATTTTTAACACGCATACATTATAAGCAAACAAGTGACAACAAACTGTTTTATATTACATTTAAATTTCCAGCATTTGGTAAATATTCTTAGGCAGAGTATCAATTTTATTAATGTTATAAATGTAGGCAAATGGAATGTAATTTTATTTATTTATTTATTTTCCGAATGTATAATGTTTTTTTTTTTTTTAACCATGTGTTATATATTTGACACCACTGTGTATTTTTAAGCTTTATAAGCTCTCTGGGGAGCAGGAGGTAGGTGTGTGTGTGTGTGTTTGTCCTGCCTTGAGATGGACTGGTATACCATGCAGGGTGTATTTCTGCCTTGTGCCCAGACAATAAATTAATGACTCTTTATTTCATAATATTCATAGAAATTATACAGGTAAACCTGTATTGTTAACACACAAACCATAGGCTTGGTATGTCTTTACAATTGAAATTGTGCTTGTAATATTTTGGTTGTACTCAGGAGCAGAAATCCCAAGGGTGGACAAACACAAACCACACTTCCTGGGAAATACAGAGAGAGAGTTTTAGGTTTTGAAGGATTGGGATTTCAATTACTGGTCACTATACAACTAAATGTGTTTTCTGCTTTTAACCCATCCGTGGCAGTGAACTCATTTACACACACTCTGGTCCCAAACACCCTCCTCATATTTCAATGCACAAAAGCACCAAGTATGTAAGTACTTGCATACATACCTTAGTAATAAAAACAACAATCTTTGGCATAACTGCACATATCTTGTTTTAATAGAAGACTACAATTTGAAGTTTTGCTTAAGATTATATGTCTTTATTTAGTTTGGTTATACATTGAAAAATAACCTCTGATTTAATAAGTACACTTAAAGCTCAAACTATGTTCTTGCAAAGAATGAGAGTGTATTCCCATGTACACACATGGACAAAATTCTCATTGCATTAATTCTTAAAATAATTCATGGTTGAAAAGTAATGTCTGACATTCATTGGTTAATTTTCGTAGCATTTTTACTTATTATTACTTTTGTCAGATTCAAGTTATTTCTGTGACTATTGTGTTTTTTCTTTAACCAAGGGGGACCAACAATTTTGTCCATGTGTGTATAGTGTGCCATATACAGGTAAATCTTAGTATTACTAGTTGAAGATACTACCTGTACAATTAAAACAACAATAGTTTGCCTTCCCCCTCAAGAATTTTTCTTGAGGAATTATACTGTTTACTGTACCCCACAGCTCTGCCACTGTAAGACCATTCAGCTTCTTTCACTGAGTATGTTTAAGGTGTCAGTGGGGAGAAATGCAGTTGTCCTAAGATGTCATGTGTTGTATTAATGTAATTGTAACTTTCGATTTACTTTTGAGATAAAGTTGGGGGATTGTTTTGACGTGTTTTGTAATGTGCATTACTCTTTTATCCTATTTTACACAGTGTTGTGGAAATTATCCCTTCGACTAGGACATACACATAAGTCTAGACGTTACTTCAGCCACCTGAGAAATCCCACAAAGTGTTTGCTCAGGGGTGTAACCATTGTCAGCTTTGCATTTTGCGTTTTAAGTACAGCAGAGAGCTATGCCAGCATCAAGTTTTGAAAAATGTAACCACACTTGAGAACACTTCTACTGTGTTATGCTGGAAACAAATTTTGCCAAAAGATTGATTTGACATGAATTGGTACTCTGTAGTACTGACATAATTTGGTCAGTAACCTTAGATGTACAAACTTTAGTACACACCCCTATTTGAGAGTCTTGCCCAATAACTTTTTAGTGGTGCAGGATTTTGTTTATACCCAAACTGGGAATCAATCTCTAGACTGCTGTGTACAAAGCAATGGTCATACCTTTGTATTTCAACCTAAACAGCTTATCAAACACTAGCACTACACATTGAAACGTTTGCATGCACATGCACACACCACACTCATCCAATATAAAACCTCCATATACACACATACACATACAAACTATAATATTAAATGTGTTTCAGTCTGAATTAAGCTGGCTAGATTTACTGGTGATGGCCAAATTTAATCATATATATTGATTGAGTATATTATTGAAACTAAATAAAAACTTATCCCAAGTGAATGTAAGTAGCGTGTCTGTTTGTGTAAATGGCTTATAATACTTACCAATACACCAACCGCAATATAAACAGACTCCATAAATAAGACTCCTAAATGACAGTTATTTCCCTGTCACACCCTGGTATATTCCTCCTGTTTATTTTTTTTCCCTTGTCCAAGACCTGACCGAAGCAGGTGCTGGTTAGTAGTAAAAGCTACGGTAGTTTGACCCACCTGGCGACGGCAACTCCTCAGAGCAATCCCAGTTTTTAAGCTGATGTCATCCAATTCCTTTTTGGTCCCTTTAGAGAGCTTCTTTCCCAGAACCTCTCTGGCAAAGTTATGGTCAAATTCATAATATCTTCAAATAAAAACAGATAGTTAGCCTAAACTGTCAATTTTGAATTTAGAAATATGTCTTTTAGCTATAAGGCATAAAAGCATGATTATTTGATTAGACAATAAAATCAGCCAATATTAAGCTCAAAATTTTCCAAAATCAATGACACAAGAATAATATAATACTACAACAATCAGAGTAATACAAAGACAATCACTCAGTGTTGAGGACATTTATGGGTTCTTGCTCTAAAGTTTATGAGACACCTCTGAGGTAACAATAATTTGTTAAATTATTTATAGGGAAGACCTACAGACCTAAATCCAAATAAGTCTAAAATAAACTCAGTGTTATGGTGGGATATTTCCACAGAACCTGTACCTTTCAATGAGCATGGTCTGGCTATGGGCAGGGATCTGAAAGAGCAGCTGATTGGCAAGCTTAGATGGGGAGTAAAGCAGTCTCTCACACATCTGGAAAGTTCTGTACTGGTCCATAGTGTCACTCTGTAGAACATCGTCACTTGCTTCACATTCACTCAGAGCACCATTCTCCTTCCTCATCTTCACTGCATCATTCACTACAGCACAAAGTCTCATAATTATATGAATTTTAACAGACTTCAATGAACAATAAATGCATCTTTTTAAATACATGGCAGAAATAACATAAACAAGGAATCCTTTATCCTATTATATTTGTATTGTTTTGTTATGGTGGAATTGCTGTTTTTAATCAACACATTGTGATTTTGAAAGAAAAATATTCTATTATTCTTATAAAGACAGCTTTTAATCATGATGCAACATTAAGAATTTTAGATTGAAATCATCTCTCTGAACTGGATTTTAACTCACACACACTCACTGTTTGGAATTGCACCACAAAGTGCACTATTTCCCACATAAAGATTGACATTTAAGGACTGCTCTATAAAAGCATGGTATTCAGTGCTTTGCATCAATGATATTTACCCTCTGTCCCAATTATAGCTCAAAGGCCAAAGGCATTTCTTAAAGTGTGCACTTTGATGATGCTGGCTGATGTTGTTGAGGGGCACAAGCAACTACGTGTTCAACAAGTCAGAGAGTGGAGGGCAGAACTAGCACACAATTCACCTTGTGCCTCTTCAGCTGTGTACCTCACTACTGCTTAAACTCCATTCACTGCAATCTGCAGCCAAACATTACAGTGCTTTACTAGCAGGTTCGAATACTTATCGTAATCATTTATTCATGTGTGGATGCATTTCTGTGACCCAACAGCCTTTTATTTTCTACTCAATGGATTAACTTGTTCCTGGTGTAATTCATTTTAACAGAGTTGTACTGAAATCAATGAGGAGGGGGAGGAAAGGGTGGTTTCCTACAATCATCCAAAAGTTACATAGTGCAGTTGCTGCAGTGTTGAGCTCAGAGTAGCAATTACAGAGATTTGACTCTCCCTAATACAGGTCAGTGAAGCAACACAATAATACTGAAGCTGTAATTTTTAGTTAGTTTACAAAACTGACTTCTTATTTTAAAATGTCACTTGAATTTAAGAATTTAAATTCATTTAAGCACATTGATTTAATTTTTTATTTGGTATGAATATACAATCACAGGCTTTCCTTGATCATAAACTGTCCTGAACTGCTTGACATTTACATCAATTTTGCCAACTGAACTGGGCTTTTTCCTTTAACTTCATAGTTACAATTATGACTCAAACATCATTAGCCTTAATAAGGAAGTTACATTCTTTCATTCATTGTCTGTAACCGCTTGTCCTGTTCAGTGCTGCAGGGGGTCCGGAGCCTACCCGGAATCACTGGGCACAAGGCGGGATCACACCGTGGAGGGGGTCCCATTCCTTCACAGAGCAACACACACACACCCATGGACACTTTTGAGTCGCCAATCCACCTACCAGTGTGTGTTTTTGGACCATGAGTAAAACCGGAGGAGAACTCCTCATAGACAGTCACCTGGTGGGACTGGAACCCACAATCTCCAGGCCCATAGAGCTGTGTGACTGCGAGACTACCTGCTGCGCTACCGTGTCACCATAAGGACGTTACATTTAAAGTTAATATGTATCCATTTTTCAAGGTATTTTGTAATTATTTTCTGTGAGGAACGTCTCAAACTCGCAGAGGAACATCAAAGGAAATCATGTACACATTAAAAAAGTAAACAAAATAAATCTTGAAACTGGTCTATAATTAATTAGAGTGTTCATGGAAACTTCATATTTTTAATGCGAGAAAAATAAGATAACATATAATATATATATAAGATATATATAAGACTATATACCAATATAAATAAATAAAATTTGGACTATACTGAGCCCAAAGAAAATTGCAGTGGACAAGTAGCTCTGCAAAAGTAGATCCTTGAAAATTAGGCACAACCCATCAGTTATCCTCACAAAATAGTCTTTAGTAACAGGCATACAATATAATTGTGAATGAAGACGAACAAAAACTATATGACCAGATTGGAGAACTGTCAGGCAAAATACCACAAATCACTGTTTTATGGTGAATTCAATAACTTTTATTTGAACTGAGTGACATCAATAAATAAACGACACACCTGAGTATCCATCCAACCACAGCTGGTACACCTCTTCATAAATGATGGTGGTGTTCCCCACAAAAACATCCAGCTCCATCGACATCCTCTGAAAATGCAAGAAATCTTTTAACAGCTTTTATGTAATAGTACATGATTATGCGTTAGTAGAACCTCAAAGAATCTGCCATTTAAATTTAAATAATGAGCTGTGGCCTCTGGGAAAACCATTTGGCAAATTTGTGCTCAGACATTCACCTAACACACTGAACAGATGGACATGTTAACCTATTGGCATAGCATTTATTTTAAGGAAATATGGGGATTGACTAAAATCAAACTTTTTACTTTATTATAGCAAAATCGTGAGGATTACACAAGGGTTTTTATGAAGATAAAAAAGAATGAAAAATAAGAAAATATTGTATAGCTAGGATAGTTAACAGAAATCTTTGAGAAATTTTGGGAAGTTCTTCTGTTTATTTGAGGTTATAAATACATTTTGAATTTTATAAAATAAAAAAATTATATATTATTATATGATAACATATTTTATTATATATTTTATTAAAATAAAAAAATATAATATAAAAATAAATAAATGGGAATTCTAAAGTAAAATTATATTTATGATACTATGGTTGTTTTGATGTCTTGGGTACTTAGCTATAAAACAAATAAACAATGGTTTAAATCAAAGCACTGGTCGTTGAAATTCACATGAACATGAAGATTATGTTAAACCATTGCAGTAACTTTATTAGTTATGTGTCTATGAATTCTCCCTGCACTTACAACACAGTTTACATCGGATTAGGAGGCCTTAAACCTCTAGGAGTAACACTTACCAGTCTATTCAATGGTCTATCCCTGTACTGAACGATAAGTTCCAAATGAACAGCGACCGTTAGCTGAACTCAAACTGAAAACAGAGCAAATTACAGCGGGGTCCGTTTGTAGGAGGCATCTGAAAACGGGGATAATAAACTAACAGTCCACCGTTCAATTTTATCCGTCAGTGTTCATAGTGACTTGCGAAGCTAAACGGACCTATTTAAGTAAATCATTCTGGACATGCCTATCTTTACTACGGTTGATGAAGATGGAGAATCGGTACAGAATCGTTTGAACGGACACTTTTCAATGAATCCAGCGAACCGATTCAAAAGTGAATCGACCACTTCAGTAGCTTAATAGCTACGTGTAGTATAAATCCCTAATTCAGTTAAGACAAATCATGAAATAAAGCCAAAATGCCAGATAAATCCCTCATGGTAACATATCAATATGAAGAAAATCACATGCCGTTCCTGTCATTGTTTTAAATTATTGGAATGTAACCTTTTTTGAGGATTGAATTTGGGTTGCGAACAAATGCTCATTCTATAAGTCGAAGTGAATTCGATTCAATAAAACAAATAGCTCCAAAGAACCGGTTCAGTAGAAAGAATCGAATTTCACATTAAAACAGTTCTGCACACATGAAACAGTTCAGTGCTACATTGCTGCCACCTGCTGCTCTGGCATGCAGCTCGGCTGTAACAACAGGGAATTCAATTACTTTTGGATTTGAAAACCTGCCAAAACACTTAAGAAAACAATTAAATTATGTGAAGTAAAAATTATTTGCTCACAAACTAAAGATTCTTTATTTTGGTTGACAGAATTTATTAGCTGCTATTATGTGCTGCAACATGTGTTTGTGGTATTGTGAAATAAAAACAACAACATAATATGCTATTAGGGCCTGTAAGATCATTTACTCATTCCTCCAATTTACTGTCTAACATAATGGACTATTGTGGATGTTCTTACAGCCCAATGTGAATTGTGAGGGGTTTTAATGCCTTTTATTTTATTGAATATATAAATGTATTTTTACTAGTGTTTCTGCTTACAAAAATGCAGTTTAAAATAATCACTTATTATAGATTGTAATATAAAAGCAGAAAACAAGGAATCATTAGGTTTTTGTCTTTATTACATTTTATTTGTGCTGTGTTGCAAAAGGTTCTTCTGACCTGTGATTCTGTGAATTGAACTTAATTTGGTCCCAAGCCAAGGAGTCATTGGCTGCTTCTCAATACCAATAATACATAGTGAGAAACAGCCTGTAAGTTAAGTTTCAACTTCACTTATTTTATTTATTTATTTATTTTTTGGTACAAAAAAAATAGATTACTTTGGCATCTACGCTTTGTTGAAACAGTTATTTGTGATCCCTATTTGATGTGTAACATCCACTAACCATTTTTTGTTCCAGTAACCATTTTCATTTACGTACTATTCATAACAAACATGCAATTAACATCTAACAAAAGTTTGTATATAGTTTCCTTGAACTAATACACTATTAACTGGTCTGATCCTGCAGACTCAGTTCTGAACTTGTTCAGGTTTGACGATTATTGAGGATTGGAACCACCCATCTTGCAGGCGGGTCTGTGAGCCTCCAGAACTAACTCCAGCTTCTCTCTCTCCCTCTCAAGCCCAGCAATCTCCTCTTCCAACTGTGATTTCACACGCTCCAAGCGCTCAGTCTCCTAAATGTAAAGTAAATCACATTTTTAAACATATTTATCAAACAAACAAAAAAGACAGCATGGCAACAATGTGCTGAGCTAGATACATTACAAGACTAATTATTACACAATCCACCTTTATGCAATAACAGACTCTACACTCCTGAGAATGCTTTACACTAGATACTGGAACATTGTTGATTTAATGGCACTCATTGGCAGAATCATTACTGAAGTTGGATAAACATTGGATGGTATGTTCAGGATCATAAACAACTCTTTTATAAGATATAGCTCTAAACCCACTGCTCAACAATCCAGTACTGGAGTCCTTTATATGCTGCTACACAACATTTGGAATTGTGCATGACGATTTCAAGCTAATGTGCAGCTACTCAAGAGCATCCATTTTAAATCTTTTCTTCTTTGATTATACAAGCTGTTTGGGCACAACTGAATGTTTATTTCCACAATTGACTGAAAAGTAAAATTGCTAAATTCATTAATAATAAATTGTGTGTACAAACTTTTGTACATATTGTGTATGGATATCTGAAACTAAAAGGTTCTCATAGCTTCTTTGTTTTATATACATGCTCATTTCTATTTTGTATCCCATTTTTACATGGTAAGCATAAGCAGATTCCTCTTCAAAAGGCTTTACACAGCCCTGCAATACAGCTAGATTAATTATTTAATAATAATAATAATAAATAAATAAAATTGTTTATACATTAAATATAAAATATAATGCATATATCAAATCTACTTTCTGGTGAGGTGTTAGAGATTATGTCCAGTATTAAAATTTATACATTTTCATAGACAACAATGTTGCATGCTTTAGCATGGGAGATGCAAGACTTGTTTCTTTTTGTTGTAATAATCCTGTAAACACAATTGTAATGGATTGTTACTGACTTTATGTTTGAATGTGAAACTGTCTTTTGATTTGTTTTTTGTTTTTTGGGTGGGGGGGGGGTAATATCCCATCAGTCCCAAACGTGTGATTTCTTGGCCATGCTGACATACCCAATAATTAGCCATCTGGCTAATAATTATAAATAGTTGGACAAAGAACAAGTTCAATTTAAAAGCACAGAGGTTTAAATAACTCACATTTTGCAATGTGTCCGTAAGCATGCGGCGACGATCCCGACATCTAGCTGCGGCTATTCTGTTCCTTTCCCTACGAGCTCGCCGCCTCTCACACTCCTCTACGGCTTTCTAGAAGTGATTCAGAGAGGGAAAAATAACAGCCCATGTATAGTGACAACTCAAGAAAAAAAAATGCAATAAAAAAACAGTTCATAATAGATCATCGTTCTCAACAAACCTTTTCCCCCATTTACATAACATAGACAGCTGGGAAAATCAAATGATGACACTGCCATCTTGTGGGTAACAAAAATACAACATGCACTAATTTATTTCCAAAATTGTACACCTCTTAGTCACCAACTGCCCTATTCACAGGCTGGTCCGCCCCCTGAGAGCGTGCTCTGTGACTCCCGCGCAAATGCTACTATAATGACTCACCCTATTGGCCTGTATGTGACTCAGGTGTGAATCATAACAGCCCTTTTACCATAACTGGATGCGTCAAGAAAACAGTTTAATTTATACTTTCACTGTTTTTGTGTGTTCAAATACAAAAGGGAGTCAAAGGTCTACTATTACTTACAACTTCACTGGTGTGGCTTTTGATGTTCTCAGATCCTTTCCCTGTCACTGAAAGTAGCAGGTCTAGACTGGGGCACTGGGAAATACAAGGGCAGTTTTGCTGTGTGGAAGAGGGCAGAAATGAGGCTATCGCGTCCCAGGCAGCTTCTGGTTCAGAAACTACAGCTGACTCCAGCAGCCACTGAAGATTCGGACTGGAGGCCACAGTGTCAAGGTTATGGCTAGTGTTGTTGACCGCATCTGTGAGTTTCTGCAAAAAAGGAAGAATAAATGTGGGCCTAGTTTATGAAACGCATTTTAATGATAAGATTATGAAAACTATTCACTCATGAAATATTTTTTTCTCTTAAAAGGTTTTTTGAAAACCCAGCCTTTAATATGTAATAGAATATATGCATAAATTATAAAGATAAAAACGATCGAATAGTTTTTTTTATGCAACTGCTTTCAAATATATTTTCAAATATAATCTGAAATAACCTTAAATGGAAAAGAATTACAAATGTAATTTTACGTTAATCTAAAAAGTATGTAAAAAAAAAAAAAACGCCTATACGTTTATGTCCAAAAAGACCTATAATAAAATGTATTTTGGGTGGAATCAATGCATTTCAATCATCAAACAAAATAAAGATATAATATATGCCTAGGTATTTCTCTTCATTCACTGCCATCGTTGGTTAGATCATTGGAAAAGTTCAGTTACTAACCGTATGTATGTGGACGGCGCTATTCAGGTCCAGTCGTCCGGTGTCGGTGAAAGGCCCAAAATTGAAAGCTGCACCAGCTCTGCTCTGATACATCTCCATAATGGTTTCTCAGAAGTGTTATAGAGGCTCCATTATTACTTAGGAAGACCACTATAAAATATTTACATGTCTACCGCTTTGATATCCCAGATTTCCCAAATCCTCACCTCTGTTATTGGCTCATGTTCTCTAACATTTGAAATAATGGCGCCACACGGAGAATTCAAACGACTCCACCATAAAGTCCCCAGCTAAAACCAAAAGCACGTGATTGAATATCTTTTCGACTCCTCACTCTCCTCCAGTCCCTCCCTCTCTCCATATACCGAGTGACAAACGCACCGACCGATAGACTCTCTGTCCCACCCAGTCAAACCTCTGATCTGAATCTGTCAGTTACTGCAGTTCCCAGTGGAAGTACATGTGGCACATTGTATTGTTCGGTCACATACTTTGTTTTATGTCCTCTTCTTAGTAATATTTCACCCTTTTAGTCTAAATTAAATTCTTAGTTAACAAAATTAGTATGCCATATCATGTAATAATTATGTCATATAAAACATTTAGACACCAAACATAACAGAAACTGGACTTTATTGTCCACATAAACACACACATGTATACACTTATATACCCACCATTTTGTTTTAATTCCTCCAACCATTCAAGACTGATTTTTTTTGCCTCCATAATCCTTTATACCTCACATTTCAACACTGGAAACATAAAAAAACAGCTTCAGTGTATCTACAATTAAAAATTGGGTATGTGTTTGAAATATATCTGACCCAGGGTTGTAGTCATGCGTAATGAGTTCAGTGTTTTACAAATAATTGGTTAGTCATTTAGTCATCCTTAAAATTCTATAAACTATTGGCACCTTTACACTAAAGAAAAAGTGTGCTGTTTGTTGATTTATTTTTTTTAAACATAGTACTCACCAATATTACAAAGAACAAAAGTATGTGGGTGGGAAACAGTGCGTGGGAGAGATGCTGTAAAATCATTTTCAGAAAATGGCAGAACCTAGATTCTGACTCCACTGTGACTCACTGTGATCTCGCCATGGTTTAAAAGGCATGGTTGTCAGGGCTATTACCCCACATACTGCTTGTTTTTATTTTGTTTTCAGAGAAATTGATTTATTGGATTTCTTCTTTTCATCAGTAAATGAGTAGTAAATTAGGTGGATAATCACTTTTTTTCACATTTCTCTGCACTTTGCTGGTGTGTTCTCTTATTTGTGTTCCATTTATTTTGTTTATTATATATAAGTTATAACTTGATTATCATAAAAATAAAGAAATGTACATAATAATATTGGTCAGTTTTTGCATAAACACTGAGAATTCTGAACAGATCCCACTCAGTCCCCCTCCCATAAGCTTTCAAGCTCCCTGCACATCTTGATTTTCACTTAACTGTGTCTTTGTAAGTGAAAACCAGTTGTCGGTGAATCATCAGATTGGGAGTGCCTAAGCAGTGTATATTTCACACCAAGAGTCACTGAAAGACTTTATGGGTTGATTTCCCCAGTCAGGGCATAATCCAGAACCACATTTCTTTTAACTATTCAGAATGTTGTTCAGTCCAAAAAAAAAAATTTGAGAATAAGTTAATGAACAGAACCATTTATTCTATGGCTGCAGAATAAATGTGCAACCTGTACAGAATAACCTGTATCGGGTAAGATTTTATTAATACATAAACTGTTTGCAGAGGCAGAAAATATTGACACCCAATTATTATATGCCAGGTTTTTTATTTATTTATTTATTAATGTCCCCCAAACATTTCTGTTTATTATTTCAGGAAACTTAACTTCAAGGTTATATTTTGTCTTACACTGTGGAAGATTGTGGTGCCTAAACAGACCTGTAGGCCCCAACTGTGACGTCAAAAAGTTTAGGATTGTTCAGTGTCCCTTCCTTGTCCAGAAGGAAGTAGAATTTGTGGTCTTTGACTTTGAGAGGGACGAAGGAGGGAGATTCTTGCCTATGAGCATGGCATGCCACTTGACTCAGAGGCACCGTTAGCTGCCATGCTTTGTTTGTTCCCAGAGGAGACTGGGTACACACTGTCACCTTTCCACCTCCTTTATGCAGAATAACACGACTGACAGAGCGACGGCTGAACAACACACCCAATCCCACTATTCCACCTCCTGGAAAAGAAAAAGAGAGAGAGAGAGAATATCTCCTAATTACAGGCCCAAAACTTGAATAACTGCATACTATTTGCTTTATATTAATTTCATTCTGATGTACTTGAGTTTTGAATATGTTAAAGTGAACCAGGGAGCAGGGGAATAATAACATTAGTGGGTAAAGTGTAATGCTTGTTCAAAATGAAATTATCCAAAAACTAGGCATCTCATAACATGTTGAATATGTCTTATGTGATCACAGAAAAATTGAAAGGATAAAATTTCAGATATGAGGCTGATATTATAAGGCGGATACAGAAATGTCACAAACTGTACTAAACATATTACAAAAGATATTAAAGCCATAAGAAGACTTCACAGAATTTAGTTATAAATGGGAACTCGCCCTATTTTTTTCCCAGTTCCCTCATTGAGTAGTACTTTCTGAATAGTTAGATTTTTCTCTCAAAACTATTATACAAAAACATTAGACCAAGCTTTCTTTTGGGTATCTGTTTCCTATCACTCCTGCCGTAAAGCATCCTGGCTCTGTCAGTTCCTCAGAAATAGAGCATTTAATATCAAACCACTCTTCCTGAATGAATTTGTTTAAATCTTTAAAACGAAAATTTTAATTTTAGTAACATGTCAACAAGGTGTTTTAATATGCTCCAAAGACAGTGTCAAAAGTGAAAATTTAGACAAAAAGTGATTCTGATATCAAACCTAAGAAACCAATCCTATCAACTTGTGTGGCAGGTGGATGGGGATAGGACTGAGGAATAGATCAGTGTACAGTTAATGAAGGTAAAGTGATAAGCCAGTTTTAAGGTATTTCTATTCTTGAAAAAAAAGCTTCTAATTATGTCGTTCTGTTAAAACGAGATGAGTTTTACAGGGTTAGTCAATGACTGAATTATGCAGAAATGTTGTGGCTTACCAATGACAAGACAACCGAGAGTGAAACCAAACCTCCAGGCGTTCGATCCCAGGTTCATGTCAAAACTGAAGAGCCCCAGGTCGGTCCTTACTTTATGTTGCGCTTTACTGCTTTTTCGGGTGTCTTTGAGGCTCGTGAAGGCAAAGTAGGCCAAGTATGTCCAGAATAGACACTGACCTCCACAGAAGAGAGAGAGGAGGCGGAAGAAGCGGGTCCTGTCGTGTTCAAACAGAAGCACATCCCTCTGGACCGCCGAGGAGGAGGACAGAGAGGGAGAGACGCCACTAAAATGTCTCCTCAGTGACTGAATGACCAGTCTTTGAGGACACTGACCTCCGGGTGAAGCGGAGAGCCACCTTAGAGGATTTAAAGCTGTTGATTTATCGCTAACTCCTTTAGAAAATGCAGTAAAACCTCCTAAGTGCTGCACTAAAGCCAGTCTGTGGGGAAACAGAAGCCCAGAACAAGAGACTCGAGCCCTGAATAACACACACTGAAAACCCATGGCTTATATTACAGTAAAATAAACTATATTAGGTCTCTTCGATTCCATTTAAATCAGATTTGGTTCTCTCACCAAGACCCACTCAAACAGGAGGCCGCCATGTTCTTTTTCACACTACGGAAGCGACGTTGGTCCAAAAAGTACAAGCCGTAGGCTGACCTTACACGTAACCACCTGTTTACACCTTTTTAAACTTAAATAGTTTATTTATAAAAGTAATAATAATTTACAGTTCATTATAATAATAATAGTCCTAATTTCAAAGTAAATTTACATACTTTTCAAACAAAACAAGGCAAGTCACGTTTTAAAAACATGACATAAATTATAGTTTCGTGACACATTTCATGTGATGCCAGTCTCAGCGCCCAGATAGACAACAGAGTATAACACAAGGGAATATAATATAGATACAACTTAAAGAATTCATAAAATATTTTATTTTATGATGTTAATATATGGAAAAAAATATAATTCACATTTGGCTCCCGCCTTGCGCCCAGTGATTCCAGGTAGTGATTCATACTTAATACACCTAGGAGCCAAACAATAAAAGGATCAAATACTCAGAGCTCAAACTCAAACACACAAACAATGATCTCTTTATGTGTATATGCTATATGCTGATGAGTGTTCCTTAGCATATATATATTCACTCACACACACCTACAGACACTTTTTGAGTCATCAATCCACCTACCAACGTGTGTTTTTTGACCGTGGGAGAAAACCGGAGCACCCACATGGACACGCGGAGAACTCCCCACAGACCGTGCTGCCTATACATACATATATATATATATACAGACAGATAGATTGATAGATAGATAGATAGAATTAATATAAATTTAGCAATTAATTTATTTATTTACAAATACATACCTTTTACCAATGTTGTTAATGGCAAGGAAAGATAAGTGTATGGAACAATCTTGAATAAAGATGGAAGCATTATTAAAAAACTACAATTATAAACAGATTTACAGTACTCAGACTGCTGATATAGGAAATGCAACGAGTGTAATCATGTAACATGACAAATCTTTCATAGTTGATATTTAATTCCCTATTGTCTGATATTTAGATGACTCCTGAGTGCTCACAGATGGGAGGAGGTTGTGTGTTTGTAGAGCAGTTAGGATGGCTTAGGCCTATTGTCTCTCACCTGAATAAATCTTATCAGATCTGAAGGACCACCCTATTTGCATACAGTGAAGACCATGGCAAATGAAACTTACTGGAGATAAAACATATGAACAGGGCCAATGCCAATATTGACATTAATACATTTTTATAATTGTATTTGGAATGGAGTTTATTAAAACATGAACTGACCCTGCAATAGACCGTCATTCTGTCAAGCGTGTGTCCGTGCTTTGCACCAAAAAATTCTGTATAGACTCCAGATCCACTGTGACACTGATCAGGAATGAACTGTTACTGAAAATGAGTGAATTAATAAATAGTTATGAACCTATGACACAGTGTATAAAGCACCTGGAGTTTTTAAAATATGTCAAAAAATGAAAATGACAAAGTTGGTAGTGTGTTTCTGACAGCAACATTTATTTAAAATGCTGTTTTTGTTCTCTGTTGATCAAAATGACATGTGAAGCTCCCATCTTCTACAACAATGCCTACTGTGTTGGTAATTAGTCCAAACAAAGACACACCCACAGACCATCAGTCAACACCACACCTAGATGACAGAACACACCCTAAAGGGTCATTGGAACTCCTAGCAAAGACTAGTATGAGAAAGAAGCCTGGCTAGTTTAGTCTTAGGTACCTTTCCTACTCTTTGTTCTTTTGCTGCAGAGGGACTGCTTAAGATAAGAAGAACTTATTTAAAGGGTCAGTTCAGTGTAGCAATATTTTTAAGTTAACTGATTTTAGAATAAAACAGGGTGCTACCAATTCTTCTTCTTAAAAAAAAATATTAACAAGAATGCCACGAGTGTTCCTGGTTAAAAACATGAGGAAGAGAAACATCCTAATCTCCAATTGTGTACAAGGGGATGTATCCATACCAGGTGAGTGATTCATTACATACGGATTAAGTTTAATTTAATTGTTTATTTGCGAAAGGTGAGATCTTACTTTATTAACATTTGATTTCTCACCTGATGGTTTCCAATATATGAACAAATAAGAGGCACTTTATGATGAATGATAGATGGACAAATTGATATGTTCCAAAATAATTTAGAATATCTCCACATAGACTTGCACTACAATTTAAGGATGATTTTGGTATTTTGGAGATATATATATGTGTGTGTATTAATAAACATACTCAAATTTGTCTTGCTTTCTAGTTTCTCTCTTTCCTCAGTGCTATGTGCAGGATGGATGTGAACGAAACACTGCAGCTCTACCCCTCTCTCCATGTAAGCCACAGGATAACTCTAGTGGCTTGACCATCAGGCAGGAGCCTGGTTCACCCTGCTATATACGGACACACAGGCCTCCTTACATCCGCTCCAAAATTAAGGTCAGTGAACTACTTCTGAGGACACTAAAAGGGGCATTCCAGCCAAAATCCAACATTTAATATAACAGTATTCTGTAGCACAGCACTGAAGTGCTCATTAATTGGACAGAATGTTTCTGAGACTTTGGCCTTGATTTCTTTCTCACTACATTAAAATTATACTCCAGAGTGCACAGAGACACTATCACTGCAGAACTGAAAAGATTTGTTAATATCAAAATTAATATAACAATTTCCATTTTGGCTGTAGGTTTCTCTTAAAGAAATATTTTAGGGATGGGCCCAATAATACATTCAAGACACTGGATGTCTCCTTTTATTGTTTTATGCAGATATGTCAAACATTTATGAGTCAAACATTTGGGACTGCATATTTGTAGACTGCAAACATTAAAATACAACCCGTTCATTGAACAAATCATATCGTTTTGTATGAAACATACCTATGGCTCCCTGTCTTGGGGCCCATATTCAATTATATGCTGTTTATAGCAGGAGATGGCCCTGTTAGTTATTTTATAACAATTCTACAGATATATAGTTATGAATATAGGGGATTTATGTAGTGGTTAGAAGGTTGAACAATTATTGCAATCCTGCAGTCAGCCTTTATTCCACTATTGCTGTTTTTAATGCAGGTAACTAACGGTGACATGCTACATGAAGACTCAGCCTCAAAGTTATTAAATTCTGTTACACCATCTTGCCAAATATGCCAGAAGACATTCAGTAATGCACGAACGGCAAAACGTCATCTGAAGATTCACAGCAACTTTAAGAGATACTCATGTGAGTTCTGTGGGAAAGGTTTCAATGACACTTTTGACCTGAAGAGACATGTGCGCACCCATACAGGTATGATATTTGTGACATCAGCTTGCCATCGTTACATTTTTCTCTCATGTTACTAACCCAAGCGTCTCTTTCAGGTGTGCGGCCGTTTAAATGCACTATGTGTAATAAGGCCTTCACCCAGCGCTGTTCTCTGGAGACACACTTGAAAAAGATTCATGATGTCTCTCAAAAATTAGCTTTTAAGGAACGCAGGGATAAGCTTTATGTGTGTGAAGAGTGTGGCCTGACTGCTCACACACAAAACATCCTGTTTACTCATCTCCGGACCAACCACCAAAGCAGCAAATCACAGACAAACCCAAAAGATACCTACTGCCACAAAATGGCCTGAACAGTGTGGTTTCTGTCATATGATTCCAAACATGTTGAAATTTTTGAGGACTTGGCAGGGTGTCAATAATAAACATAATTCCTCTTCTTTAGTGTTGTTTCTTAGCTTCAGTTGTAGATTTTTCATAATTTTAAGCAACTCTAAATTCCTTTATATAATGTCTGTATAGAATAAATGTGATAATTTGTATTTAATATTCTATGGAGAAAAACACTAAAAATATCAAAACCATACCATATCCAATCAATATATTGAAATAGATTTTGAATGTGAAAATTATGCAGTTTTGCATTACTGCAGAAAAACACATAGACATGCAATTTTCATGATAGTTCTGGCAACACCATGTGATGGACTGGGTTTGTACATGTCTTGTGCCCACTGATCCCGTGTGGGCCCTAGACCCACTTCAACCCTGATCAAAATGACATGGCTACATGAAATCAAGGAATAAATGAATGGATTTGGGCTAAACCGTTAGTGTACTCTTGTTTGGTATCTAATACCAAAATACTCCTCCCCTAAAATCACTGTGAAAAGGACATTGGCAGCATATAGAACAGTGAAGCACTGTTCGCGATGTTTGGGATTTCTTGGCTCTGGAGAGAAGACTTTCATACAATTTATATGTTAGATATTATGTTTTTTGTTGTATGTTTATGTTTCTGTTTTTGCCTCTGTTGTAAAATGTATATACTATCAATTTTAAATGATAATAAAAAATTATGAGTGTGCCCATGCTATATAATAATAATAATAATAATAATAATAATATAAAAAAATATGAGAGGGATTTAATTGTCAAACTTTTCTTGATATGGCTGCTTGACTAACCTACCTAACTGCAGTTTCCTTCCTGTGCCAAGTTGATAAGGTGCTGCAACATCCTGCAGTGCTTTAAAAAGACTAAGGACAGTATCAATAACTTAACGGTGGCTTTGTGGCACCCCCTACTGGTGTCAATGAGCACAGAACGTTTACCTGATATCCTAGGAGACTGCATCCTTGAGTCTGGTCTGTTTGCACTTGTTTTGACGGGAAAATGCAGAAAGCCGCGTAGTGTGTTATTACTTTTCATATGTTTCATCTCAGACCACGAGACTTATACCGTGCACATAATGGTCAATGCATAGCATCTTTTTAATTCAGTAGACAGTCTAAACTAAACTATGTGTTGTCTGGAGTAGCAAAAAGGTGGGCGTGGGGATGACGTCAGTGTTTTGTGTGTGTGTGTGTGTGTGTGAGAGAGAGAGAAAGGAGATGGAATCTTGAGGTCAGACATCGTGCCAAGGGCGTTAACAATGGGCTCATATCTGCCCATTTCAATTTTTAAACCAGATTAAATACTACTACTAATAATAATAAACTCTCCTGAAAAAGCGCGAACGTTTCTGAGGAGGGCTCGCGCTTCCCGCCACACATGGACGCGGGAAAACAGCTGTGACCTGTTAGCGCCCAATTTCCGACCCGTATTTTCTGGCCGTTTCCTCCAGAAGGACACATTATCTTCGTCGGTTCGTCAGTGGTTACCTACTGATGCTAAGGGTGGAGGGGGAGGGGCTGGAGAGGGTCATTTTGGTGAAGAGAGGAACATGCCTCGTCGTCGCACACCGAGCTGTCTGTCAGAAAAACAACAGCAAAAACAACATCACCGTGGCCTGACTAGGCGGTTTGATATGTTTCAGATGGGCTGAAATACGTCTCACAACCGCAGGGGCGGTTTGGTTTGGAGTCTGGACATGTCCGCAGTCCTAAAACACGGAGAGGGACAAGACTGAAGGATGCAGGGGGTGACAGTGAGCGGAGAGGCGCCCACCCTGGCAGGGGGAGGCAGGGAGGAGGTAAGACTAACAGAGGGTCTCTAAACAACATCCAGTCTGCCCTGCTAGCTTTAAGGTCCTACATTTTGAAATGTCATATGTTGATATGATAGACCATTACTATAATTTATTTGCACTGCCTTAAAGGTCATCAAACTCTTCTTCACAGTGAAACTAATAAACCAAACTCCTAAAAATCACAGTTTTTCTTTTCTTTTCACATCTTATACACACACACACACACACAAATAATGCCGAATGTTTTTTGTTCATGTGGACACAATTTACACGTTTAGAGTAAGAATACTTATTTCCTTGTAGCATGTAACCAGTAAACACAAATGCATTATGAGCTATAAATAATGCTTGAGTTGTAAGTTTATGCAGCTTCTTAAATAGTTCCAGCAGCTTTTAAAATGATGTATTTATGAAAGATGGATGACAGAAAGATGTATACATACGATAACGCTCAGACCTGTTAATTTAGCCTACAAATTTTCATTTTGTATTAATTCTATTCTTTGATCAAGCATGTCTCACCCTTCCTGTTTAGTCTGGGCATGTCTGTTAAAAAGAGGAGGGGCCATGTGCGACATGTGTGTCTTCTTTGCCGTCATAGAAACCCCACATATATGTTAAGGCCTTGGAAAATTTGTAGAGTTTATTTTGTCCCCTTTGTGTTTGGTTAAATAGGGTGATTTAATCAGACATCTATTGCTCTGATCTAATAACTATAACATGTATTCCCACACCTGCTCTCCAGACTGATAAAACCTTGAATTAACACAACACAGCTCTCTATATTTGTAATTAACTGAATAAGTCAAAGAGCAACGTTAATTCAAAAGATTAGATAGATTAACACTGGTTCTTGCTTTCAATGGCACACCATTTTTAATGGTACATCTTTCAGTACGATTACTGATTATACCAGCTTCTTTACTCATATTCACATTTAAGTGGTACTTGTTGAAAGTAACCTTAAACATACCTGATGTAGTTATGTATTATAATCATTACATTGTAATATAATATATTGTTACAGTTGTTGACTCTCTTTGGTTATTATTAAGTATTATTCATTATTATTAGGTGTTATTAATTAATGATCATGTGACCTAAAGCTACGTAGTTATGCCGTGTTTGGATTTGTGATTATGCCAGTGGAATTTACACCAACTTTACAGTGTTAAGATCTGTCTCGTGGGTCTTATAATGTACTCTACACGTTTTAGAAAAAAATGATTTCCCTGCATCACCCCCTGAATTAGCTCAGCCAAGAACCCAGTATACATGACATCATCATGACATGACAGCAATCACATTGTCCCAACTCCTGAAAATGGAACCTATAGGCTGATTATGTCATTCTTTTGAAATTCCAGTTTCTGTGATTACGCTGATCTAGTTTTGTGCTGGATTCGTTATATTAGGTCTGGAACTAAACTCTGTAAGAGCCCCAGGACCGGCAACACTGCTGTACAGGGGTGTTCTCAGTACAGCAGTTAATTTTCACTTCTTTATGATGAGGCCAAAATCATTCTAGCTGACAGTCATCTGATTGACATTCCCTCAGTTACAGATGGTAATGCACTGTACTGTGTCCCCCTAGTCTTTGTCGTCTCTTATTGAATCTTCATTGCACACTCAATTCATTCAAATGGACCTTCACTCTGTTTATTAGATACCCTGAGAAGTTAATGAGAATGTAAGAGAGCTTCTTTGAGGACACGAGTAGTACAGGCCTCTGTGAGTTGCAGCCTGTGTGTGGTCAAGCATGAAAGCTGTGCCACTGCACCATGAAGTACATGTCAAAAAGGACAAAGACGGCAGTCATTACAGTCACAGATAGAGTCCTTGCCAATGTGTGTCAGATAAAACAGCTTAAAAAAAAAAAAAAAACAAGGCCATTAAGGGGAAAACAGGCAAAAAGATTATGAGAAGGTCATTTTAACAGGAACACTCTCTCTCTCTCTCTCTCTCTCTCTCTCTCTATCTCTCTCTCTCTCTCTCTATCTCTCTCTCTCTCTCTCTCTCTCTCACCTGAATCTGCACTCTCATTAACCTTCTTTATAGTGCAGTATTTCTGCCACATTGACTGTTTCTTTTTAGCTCACGCACTGCCTCTCTATTATAGTAGAAATATAACACTGGGCCAGCAAGTAATTACTTCGTGATGTTGCATATGCTGAGTTATGGAATTCTAATGTCAGCATTATTAGTATTTACCTAGAAAGCATGACCTCTTAGCTTAACCCTTCTGATCTGAATATAAAAATAGAGACGCATTTCTTCCAGCAAATTGTATGTTTGATTGTCATAGTACATTATTTTGTATTATCTTCAAAATCGGAACCTTGAGAGTGGTGCTTTCACTCACCCCCTTGGTTGTTGAGTTAACCACCCATATAATGTTACAGACTGATCGATAGACTGGGAGACAGAGGCAGAAAGAGAATGACTAGGATATGTTATTCAGTTTTCATAATGTTTATGCAATACTGACACAACCATTCCAACTGTAACTGTTTTCATTTAGCATGTGATCTGATGTCTAACATTGCTTGACATGTTCTTTTTTTTTTGCTGTGAAACATGTTCTGTGTGTGTGTGTGTGTGTGTGTGTGTGTGATGACTAGAGTTGTCACAATCCCAGAATTTTGACTTCAATACCAGTTCCAAGTGTAGTATCGCAATTTTCTATAATGGCCAAAAACTTAGTCTTTCAGTTCGGTTTCCTTAAATGTTGAGGTCAGTGGGTAAACGTGGACAAATTTTATAGTAATAAGAGTCTAATCTAGTGATGTTCTACTCAAAGTTAAAAAGCTAATGTTATTCAAATAGTTGAGGAGTTGTTGAAATGGGGAAAAAAGGTTTTAAGACAAAATGAAGTAAGATAACAACACTTATAATATGAGCACAAGCTGTACACTTCATTTATACTTAAAATATCAATATTTCAGTTTAAAATTAACCCACACGAAAGAATTAAGGAAAATAAAGAATGAAAATAATTACAGCTTAAGCTGTACAACTATTACTCTAATTAAAACACTCATATTTACACCTTTAAATGAACCCATGTGAAATGTATTGAATAATATAAAGAGTAAAAACATTAATATTTGGGTTAAAGCAGTAACATTTGCTCTGCAGCATATTACAGGCTACATGTTTTATAGTCTGTTTGCAAAAGAAAAAAGTCTGTAACTACTAACTATAACACTTATGCGCATAATCTGTACGCTGTTCAGCTCTCTGTAGAGATCAGGGTGTTTGTGTTGCTGGTGTTTGCCTGTTTTGCAGAGAAAGGATTTATAACGTGGTTGTAGACTATGCTACTGCTTTCTCTGCTCGAGTTGACTGAAGCGTGCCGCTCAACGCGCTGATTTGATTCGCTGAATCAATCTAATAGAACGCGCAGTTTGATTCGCTGAATCAATCTAATAGGACGCGCAGTTTGATTCGCTGAATCAATCTAATAGGACGCGCAGTTTGATTCGCTGAATCAATCTAAGAGAAAGCGCTATTTGATTCACTGAATCAATCTAACAGAGCGCGCTATTTGATTTAGTTATTCAGTATACTGATTAAGTTCAGCATCGAATCGTTTACAACGTTGTAGCATTGAAAAAGAATCGAAATTTCGATGCTTCGTGCAACCCTAGTGAAGACAACTGTTCCAAGTGCAAGCTTTAAGCTTACACAACTGAGAGTTCTTGTCTGGGCCAGACAGATATAGAGGGTGAGCTGAGTAGGCAGTAAAGAGTTTTGAGATGGCATCTCTGCTTAATGATCATTTTCCCTTCATGCTTTCCGTATATATTCCTCTCTGAACTCCCTGCCTGGCCTCTGTTTAGAATATTGTAAGGGTAGTCATGTATAAGCTTGATTAGTGACACAATATAATTCATTTAAATGCATGGTGTTCACTGATAGTACAGTGATGATTTGGTAAAAACCCATAATCAGTAGACTAAACCTACACTCAAGTAAATACTATCCATCCATCCATTATCTGTAACCGCTTATCCAATTTAGGGTCGCGGGGGGTCCAGAGCCTACCTGGAATCATCGGGCGCAAGGCGGGAATACACCCTGGAGGGGGCGCCAGTCCTTCACAGGGCAACACAGACACACACACACACCTACGGACACTTTCGAGTCACCAATCCACCTGCAACGTGTGTTTTTGGACTGTGGGAGGAAACCCACGCGGACAACACACCGACTCCTCACAGGCAGTCACCCGGAGCGGGAATCGAACCCACAACCTCCAGGCCCCTGGAGCTGAGTGACTGCGACACTACCTGCTGCGCCACCGTGCCGCCCCAAGTAAATACTAGATTTGTGAAATTATATGACTCATTATTGTTGAGCAGAATTATTGTTACCTCAGTGAAATAATGACTCACAGTTATATCATTTCACAAAAAAGAGGGCCTTGAGTTAAACATGAAAATGGCAGGTATAACAACTCCTTAAATAACTAGTGAGTAACTTTGTTGACCACTGTTCTTCTCTTATTTCAGTCCCAGCTCGCTCCGGGTTCTAAAAGTGCTGAGTAGGTACTGAGTGGTGATGTGTAAACCCTACACTGATTGGCCAGAGAGACACGTCAATCACCACAAAATGCACAGCTCATTCAAATCCAGCACAAACTTGCCGCTTGTACAATCTCTTAAATTAATAAAATAACAAATAAAGTGATCTGGGATGCAGAGCCGTGTTTAGTCAAAAAAAAAAAAAACGTGAAAACACGATGAGAAAACAGCATCTAACTTTACCACTGTTGTTGTGGTTTTCAAAGCCAGCTATTCCTGTTAAGAGACAGGGTTTTGCGACGTCACCTGCGCCATTTCATGGGGGAGCCCTGCCAGTGGAAAATGACAAGCCTTGAGTGAGCCGAGCCAAGTCGAGTTGTGTAGAGCCGGACCCATGCGGTGGAAAAGCGTCATTAGTGTACAGTTGTGGACACAGAATCTATATGTATTTTTGCACATAGAGATTTGTAAATGTCAGAATTGGTTATTTATTAATTTATTTTCCCCCCAGACAAAATGGCCATCACGTCCTGGGTTCATTCCCTTCCTTGGGTCACTGTCTGTAGCAGTTTGGTGTTTTATCCCTGTGTCTGCATGGGTTTACTCAGAGGGCAATGGTTTCCTTGTGCACACTAAGATTACTCTATGACATGTTGGTATGTGGAGTGATGTGAAAGATGGGTTAATTGTGTCGTGCCCCGCAGTCCCACCACAACACTGATCTGGATGAAATGGATGCACAAAATAAGTAAGAGGGATATAATATAAGAATTTGTTGCATTGTCTGCTTTTCAAAAAATAAGTAATCAGAAAAACACACTATGATGCTGAGTTCGGGGTTCTCTCGTGGCAAGTCCATTATTTTTAGCACTCCATCCTTTTCTTTGTCTGATTTGCAAATATCCTTTTGTGTTTTAGATGTAAAGCAAGTGTGAAAGTTATTTTTCTTCTGCTGTTCAAAGATACCAAGTCCTGCACAGTTGATTAAATGTATCTTTTTTTAATACTTTTTTTCAACTCCAGTTTTAGAAACCTATGTTTTTCCACTTTTTTTTTTAATTCACCTTCTCCATCACCTTCTAGTTAATGTCTTCATATCTCATTTCATCATAAATTTCCCCTGAAATGTGGATCATTTGTACTTAATGGTTGTTTCCACTGAAAATGAAATGAATACAAAGTGGTAGCTCACATTTTCACAGCTAAAAGAATAAAAATAGCTGTTTTACTTCCCTTTATATCTTCTGTGGAGAGCAGAGTAAAACCTTAGGAGACTCAGAAATGCACACATGCACTTTCATGTTCACTTGTTTTCTCCCTTTCAAGCTCTCAACTCATTGGTGCCTCTCACATGAAAGGATTCACATGCACATGATTTTTAAGCTGTAGTTTTTAGAGCAGCTAAATAACTGGCCAATTTTTAAGGGATTCTACAGTATTAAGAGGACTTTATGCACAATTCATATGTTTTTGTCACTGTGAAATTTGGTTTTAATCATGGATGCTTCCAGAAATGCTCAAACAGATACTACCTTTGTGGTCTCTAAGGGCATTTTCTTACAATGCAAACAGGACTCCACCTTTCTGTCTCACTTTCCAACCACTATATTCTATGATGAGGTACTTGTGCCAGTCATTATACATCTACTCAATGAATAATTGATCAGTGATAATGTAGCCTTTTTCATTGCACTCAGAGCATAGTAATGTACGGATACTTTTGAGATCAAGTGTTGTCTTATTTATTTGTGGACAAATATGTCCATCATTTGTTTAAATTATTTTTTATATGAGAATAAACAATCCTAAAGATTGCACGACACTTTAAATGTGAATGATGAGAATTTTAAAAGAAAATTATGTAAATTCTGTTTTTATTTATTTATTTATTTATTTTACACAATCCATGTTGTTACCTCTATAAAGTGACAGCAAACAAACATGAACCACTTGGGGGTTACTGAGGCTTAAAGTTCACTGCAGGTTGTAATGGATTCTCCCACCGTCATTTGCTCTCTTGTCCTTGTAAAACTGAATGTGTTCACCTCTGCCAAGAAGCACAGGGCTCTCATATTCTCTGTGCCACAGCTTGGACTGCAGCCTGCATTTTAGTGCTGCAATCTCTCACAGCAAGGGCACTGCTCTGACTATTAGCGGATTGTGTGTGTGTGTGTGCGTGCTTAAGTGCATGTGTGACAACCGGCGAGGTAGAATTTGTGAGAGCATGCAGTACAATGCTGTGGGATTTTACATGTTATAAAATACTGTCTTCTTAGTGGGAGCCTTCTCTTTTATAGATTCATTAGTTTGTGCCAAGGCCATCATATGTCATCGTATTTATTTCTGCCCGTGTATTTGGAAATACATAGGGCAATATAGGGTTGCCTCTAGAGTCAGAAGTGGCAGCAGAGAGCTAGCAACATTTTCTTATAATGATGCATTGATGTCTAAAAGCATTCAGTGCTCTCTCTCTCTCTCTCTCTCTCTCTCTCTCTCTCTCTCTCTCTCTCTCTCTGCTGATACAGAGCATGTTAAAAGCAGGCATGGCTTGGGTTACGAGCAGGCAGGAAATGTATTCAGACCTCAAGAGACTGGAGAACAAAAGTCAATTACTCCAGAATAGAAAAGTAAATTTCACCAAGC
Organism: Hoplias malabaricus; assembly: GCF_029633855.1. Classification (NCBI taxonomy): domain Eukaryota; kingdom Metazoa; phylum Chordata; class Actinopteri; order Characiformes; family Erythrinidae; genus Hoplias; species Hoplias malabaricus. Next base: position 19,078,891 of record NC_089814.1, on the reverse strand, counting down.
TACTAATATATGTGTCTGAAATTTACAGACACGTCTCCACTCAAATGTAGTATTTCTGCTGCAAATAATATGTATGATGGTTTCCAAACCAATTAGTCAAAAAAATGTGCAGTGTGCTTATTTCTCCCAAATACAATACTAATACACTTTTCTTGTTTCTCTCCCCTCCTTTCCCACACCTTCCAAATCCATTCTATATGCCAATGCCCTGCCAAACTAACAATGTCCTCTTTTGGACCTCTCTCCTGACCCTGATGCTGTCCATTCTGCCAACCAACCCCAAACTCTTTGCCACCTGCAGCAGCGTCCCCTCAAACAGTCCTTAAGTGGCTCTCTGTGCCGAGAATCCCATTGGAAGTGCCTGCTGTTGACCCTTCTCATGTACGGCTGTTTTGGCACCCTAGGCTGGTGTTCTCTGTACCGTATCACAGTCATGGCTTCTGGCGATCAAGGTCCAGCTTATTATTATGGTGACCGAGCCCGACTTTATCATGACAGCCCTTGCTCTAATGGATATGTCTACATACCTGTGGCCTTCTTGGCTATGCTATATGTGGTTTACCTGGTAGAGTGTTGGCACTGCTACTCCAAAACAGCCAACCTGGCTAAAGTGGAAATCAATCAGGTGTATGAACGGATCCAACGCCTACAGCAGGCAACACCTTGTATCTGGTGGAAGGCCATCAGCTATCACTATGTACGACGAACCAGGCAAGTTACACGATACCGCAATGGCGATGCCTACACCACTACGCAGGTTTACCATGAACGGGTCAATACACATACAGCCAGCTCTGAGTTTGACTATTCACGACACGGTGTCAAGGATGTGTCCAAAGAACTGCAGGGATTGCTGGACCACCCTGTCACTCGGCTCCGTTTCACCAAGTGCTTCAGCTTTGCCAGTGCCCGTGCTGAAACCGCCTATCTTACACAGCGAGCACGCTTCTTTGGAGACAATGAGGGCCTGGATGACTACATGGAAGCACGGGAAGGCATGCACCTGAAGAACGTAGACTTTAAAGAAAACATGCTAGCATTCCCAGATCCTACTCGGCCGCCCTGGTACACACGTCGCTGGGTCTACTGGCTGGCTTCTGCTCTGCTGCTGTCCTGGCCACTGAGGGTGGTGGCCGAATACCGCACAGCGTATGTCCACTACCATGTGGAGAAGCTGTTTGGTGAGAATGAAGATGCCAGTGACAATGACAACAGTGAGAATTATCGTTCAGGCTTTGAGCAGGGCACTGGAGGTCCCTCTCTCCGTGTAATATCCAGAGTGAACACAGTGGACATAACTGAACTGGAGTGGCACATTCGCTGCAACCAGCAGATGGTGCCAAGCTACTCTGAGGCCTTGCTTATGGATCTGGACATGAACCCTAACACACCACTGGCAGCTGTAGTAGCTGCTCGAATGAGACGCAATTCTAGCTATTTCCTCCAGAGTTGCCCGCGTTGCCGGAGGTCCACAAGCAGCTCCTCTTTGCCCTCCTGGGTAAGAGGGAATGTGTTGATGGGGGCAAATGCATTCCCAGTCAGGGCTGGAGGGAGGCTGGTTGTGAGCCGCAGTGGCCTCTCCTTGGGGCGCTTGCACTCTGCTCGAAACCGCCACACCTGCCTGTTTCATTCAAGGAGCCTTGGAGGAGGACTAGGGGGAAGAGGGGAGGAGGGAGGTGGGAGTTTCCTTGGCCTGGGGTTTCGCAGGACAGATGAGGAGAGGAGAGGTGTTCTTGAGGGGGAAGGGTTAGAAGATGAAGAGAATTCTGAGATGGAGCAGCGAGGACAGGGAGCTGATGGAGAGGTAATGGGAGAGGAGATAGACAGGCCACCAGCCTATCAGGATGCTCTATACTTTCCGGTGTTGATCATTCATGGAGAAGAGAGCTGCCATGGTGGGCAGGACATTGACACAGGATAATGGCAAGTAGTCTGGGGAATGTAGATTAGGTTTTTTCCAGTGGTTTTAAAGTAAATGAATTCATGAAATATTGGGAGGGAGGCAGAAGACTGTTGGGCACTTGTTAAAAATAAATAAGTTAATATCCAGGGAAGATAGAAAGGTGAAACCTAAATATTTGATCATTTTGAAAGAGCAATTATGTGTTGGTTCCTTATAAGAGAGACAGCACTGCAGAACAACTGCAGTATAAGTGAATGTATAGTATATCTTAGGGTTTAAAGGAAACTTTGAATATGTGAGTCTGTCCATGTCAGTGCAAAACCTGATATGGACTAACACTTCAGAAAATACCAACAGGCATGAATCATTAGATATCAGTATCCAAATAATTCTATGCCTTGGGGTAACATCTTCATAACTGAAACTGCTCAGTCTGTCCATGTAACCTGTCTTGTCACTCTAGGAGTATTGTAGTTTACATGAAAAGCTGGACCACTGTACCTGATCACTTAGTGAAGACATTCCAGGCCTAGCAACTTTAAAACAATGGTGTAGTCCATACTACATTTTGACTCAGTCAGTAGCCTAATGACATTATTAAACAGAGGTATAACTGTAGTTATACTGTAGAGCAGATGGTCTCTGACTTAATTTCTTTTTTTTTTCTTTTTTTTTCTTTTTAATGAGAGCAGACAGAAACAAAGCCAAAAGATCTCAGGGGAAAGAAACTATTCTTTTTTTTTAATAGGAAATGAAAAATGGAAGAGATTTGTTAGGAGTGGATGTAGGCTGATGAATTGTAATCCCTTGCTGTTTGTACTTATGCATCCGTTCACTGTATCATGTCATAATTTCTTTTAATATATTTCATTGCCTTGTAGAAGCTTGGTGCTCATGATTCCATTATTCTTTGCCTTAACTGTGTTTCTGTTCAGCGCCATGTTTGCACTGTTAGCACAGGCTTATATAGCTAAAATACAGCATTCTTCTTAAACTCATATACACAACCATGCATATACAGGGAGTTTGTGAACCCTTAATATTATCTGTGTTTCTGCATGAATATGTCCTAACATTTGATATATAAATATATTTTTAATAAAGACTTTTTTACATTGCTATATCTTGAACAAATTATGATTTGTTGTAGTCTTCTTTTTAGAAATAATTTCAACCAAATAGTGTGCCTGCTTATTATAAAACATTTCTTTTGTGTGGTTTAGTATCATTGTAGAGTTCAGTATATTGATTTTGATTGAACGATAAAGGTTTTAGATCAGCACATGTTGGGACTGTGCATGCGAAATCAAGATAATCCTGGGGATTCACAAAGTTTCTCACAACAGGTAATAGGGTGGACGGATTGGTCTCAGGAAGAAATATAATTAAGCGTATATATTATGAACGTAATTATATTTCAAATCCATTTTTTTAAAACTTTAAACTCAATGCAGTGGTAAAAAGAAATTACATGACCACTTTAAACATTTTCTCATCTTTCTCTTCCCTTTGTCTGCTCCCTGTACTGCTTATATACTGCTTCTATCATTTAAATTTATGTAAAGCTGTCTTTTGGAATATATGGGTAATACCTCTAGAATAATAGTGTACTATGATGTTTAATGACTGTCACTAGTGAAAAGCACATGATTGTCTATTGAATCATAAGCCATGACCCAGAACTACACTGTCCAAAATTAACATTGACACACAGACAAACACCAGCTTGCAAAGTTGAGGATTACATGAATAGATCAGCATGCACATCTAATGTAGGTTCATTAACAAGCACAACTAGTCCGTCATCTGCTTTACAAACAGTGCAGGGAATGGTGTGAACAAAAGCCCTAAGCTGAGAGGCTGATCACTGAAAGAATGAATGTACCAGCAGACTCATAAATATTAAAAAAGAACCTATTCTAGAAAAAAATTCAAGCAAATACCAAATGCATCCCTATGTTGTCAGCAGGATTGCTACTACATCAACTAGCACTGGACATGAATTTTTCTGTGATGATGATGATGATGATGATGATGGTAGTGGTGATGGTTTTCATGGAGGTCATAATAAAATCCAACCATTTACAGTATGTTTAATGAGTATTTTTTTCGGGCATGCATTATACTGTACGGCATACAGTGCTTTCGAATTTAAATTGCAAAGTGACATCAAGCCTGATTAGGTCTGAAATACTGAAATACTTCTGAAGATACAAGATTGACTACAAGTGACCATTATATATTCACAAAAAAGGATTCATTACAATATATTTTTACAGAAAAGACTTAAAATGTTTCAGCGCTTCTTTCTGTTTTATTTGTCTTTCTGTTTCTGTGGACAAAAGGAGAGTTGCATATTTATAGGTATGGATCAATAAAAGCTGAGGGCACCTACACTTGCATGTTGCTAGTCTGCTGCAATCACTAACTTGTTGCCTTTACAAACTTGTCTTTGAATATGGATTTCTGTCATTTTTATTCATGTTTATTCTTTATGTAGCATTACATTTCTCTCTGTTTTAGAGGACAACCCTTGCTTGAACATTTATTTCAACAGCGTTTATAATATATATTTTACTGGATATGAAAAATAAATCCACAGCAAGGAATATTCAGAAAAGTGTTTCCATATTTCAGTTCTGATTTATATTGTGGAATTCATACAAAACAATTTACTGTCAGGCTGTCGGTTTTATCTTGACATTAGCGTCCTGGTTGGAGCTGTGAATTATTTTTGGAGCAGAGAAGATCTCACCCCTCTCATTTCAACTTGTATTGCTTAGTAGCTACACAAAAGGTTTCCAGATCTTTACACCGAGAGCTTTACACAGTTTTAATCTGAGTTCTGAAAGTAATATTTTATTACTTAATCAAAAATTTAATTAGATAATATTAAAAAAATGATTTCCATTTTTCTTGTAGTATGACCACTAGAGGGCTTGCAGATAGAGCCTGCAGAGATTTATTAAACACAGACATTCCCTATTATAATTAAAAAAGTACCAGTAGCTGGATGGACATTACTTTGGAACATATAGAAACAATGAAAATGAGAATGATCAATCTTTACTAAATAACACTTTAATTAAATCAACATTATGGAGGTCATTTTGAAAATTCATGTTTGAACATGAATCCAGTTAGAGGTCCACAACACAGGGATGGCATATTTTTATCGTCTTATTCTAAAGTTAAGATTGGCTCTAAAAATTCCACAATATTTTACCTCTTATAGTCTTTCCTAACTCCTGTTCCATCCCTCCCTCTGTTCATAATCTGTGCATAAAGGGCAGTGCTTGCCCTAATGACAAATGAGAGAGAGAGAGAGAAAGAGAGAGAGCGAGAGAATATATCAAAGAGGGACAACAAGAACGCTTGCACACGTGGGAGAAATAGCAGATTAGTTGCACTGGAATTTATTATTTGACGCTTTGGGGGTCGGACAAGGGCAAGGAGACTGAGGCAATAAGGCAACAGCCCACATATATTCTGCTTTCCTGGTAAGTGACCCTTCATTTATTTAATCACATTTAAAGGAAAGATATTACACAATGAGCAGTCATATGAAGACTCAATCGAAGTGAACACAGTGAGTAAATACCTGACAATTATATACATATGTTATAAAATATTATAAAGTATTCACATTCAGCATGATTTTGTTTTTATGAATTTTACGTTCACTAACAAGCCATTGTTATACAATAGTCAAGAACTGGTATAACCAAAGTAGAGCAAAAAGCCTTCAGTCTTTTATCACTTATTGTAAATACTGTTATTCATAATGACATGTTCATACAAATGTCAGATTCAGTACTAACAACTGCTACTGTTATGTTAACTAAGTTACTTTAAAGTAGGGAGCACTGAACTGATACAGGTAATTACTATCAAGCCAACAGATATCAGGGAAATAAACAGTTGAATCATTAAATCCAGCAACAAATCTAGCCAGAAAAGCACAACCAGTATTTCTGGGAAATTATAATAAAGCTTAGTAATTGGGGAAAATAATGGTATTCAACTTCAGTTTTTCTATATGGACATTGTATGGTGACTAGCTGTTGGCTAGGTCTTTTAAGGCTAAGTGTGTGTGAAAAGTTGAAGACGAGATAAGCGCTGCAATAAGCTGCTTGCTCTGGTGATTTAGGCTAGTGGTACCATCAGAGAATTAGGTCACTTTGTCTGTAGGAGTACAGACCTTGTTTACTTAGTAACACTAAAAATGAAGGCTAGCTGTTAATTTGAACTGCTCCTATGAACAACATGCATACCCCCACAACACACAGTATCTGTACTACACTGATACAATGTACAGTTTCTTACAGTACACCTTTATTACAATAATCCAGATTAACTCCTGTAGGACAGTATAGTTGTTTTTTTTTTGTTTGCTCCCCCCCCCCCGTATAGCCCAAATAGCTCTCTCCAGCTCTTCATGCTATACCTGTTTGTCCTCACAGACCTCAGGAGTAAAGATGTCCAGGGACCAGCTGGACTCAGTTACGAGCCATATGGAGAGTCTGCTGTCTGTAGCTATGCAGCTGCAGGCACAGTGTCAGGAGCAGAGTGTGCAACTGGCTGTCCTGACCGCCCAGTTGAGGGAGGAGGCCGAAAACCTCCGCCAGCAAAGCTCACTGGCAGAGCAGGACATGGCTGAGATACACAAAACATTGGAAGAGCTGATGGACACTAAAGTGGCTTTCGAGGCCAAAGAGAGGCAGGCCCGCAAGCTCAGCAAGCAACTATGAGGAATGACCTGGAAGAACCCCACAGACAGAGGTCAGCCTCTATTAGGGGAAAGCCATGACTGGAACGAGACAATGGTGTCCAGCTCTGGTCCTGGGGGCACGTCGTCCATCACACTTTGGTGATTTTGTTGGTCTGACAAATCTATTTCAATTACGCTGGTGTAATATGATGATTTGATGGCCCTAAGATAATTTACACTCTAGTTATATATAGTGACACTGACACTGATTTATTTTATATATTATATTTTAGCCGGTTTAGAGAATGTTTTGGGGTTTATTGGATTAGGATTATGTTTTTGCTGTTTGAATGGGCTGGTTCGCTTTTTCATGGACACTCAGAGTGTGTGTGGTAAAAGACTAAAAAATAGCCTTTTAAGCCTGTACAAAAATAGTGTATATTGAATTTATTAGAAAGCTACTGTATATTAAATTATTCATTAAAGTAATCAAAGTTGGAGAAGCAGCTGACAATTGTTATGTATAACCAGGTCCCAAATACTTAATTGCAGACCTATTCCAAAAATCCATGACTCAAATATCTTCAAATCCTCAAATATTCATTCCAGCCCGGCAGGTGGGGGATAGGAAAAGCTTCCTGCCATGGTGATGTCAGGGTTGTATATTAGATGAATCCCAACAGCGCCACTCCATGGTTTAAGATTTTATTTATTTATTTAAAAGAATTCTGGGAATTAATCATGATTTTTAAAAATATCAAATCACAATCACACAAGCCTAGATTCAGTACACACATGAGGTACATGTTTAACTATAGAAATCACCAGACTGTTCTGGACTCGAGCTCTCCTGGACTGAAATTAGACTCCCCTGCGATAATTAAATGGAAAATGACTCCTTCCTGTATAAACCATTCAAAATTGTGCTTTTTTTTCCTTTGCTTTTTGTATATGACCATATGCTTGATTACTTTAATTATACCATATAATAATGTGTGGTTGATGACACTCCAGCTTCTTATTCAGCACCTGAATTCAGCATCAGAAATCAAAACCTGTGTTTTTATTTGGGGGTATATCTCCAGTTCATGCTTTGCTACACCCCAGAATACAGATATTCTTAAAGATTACATGTAAACAAACATCAGTGTATGAATATGTCTGCTCATGTGAATCATATGAATTCATTTCCACTGAATGCAGACATAGCAACCCATTATTCTACAGGCAATAATCCATCCCTTCATAGGCAGGTTACAGCAAAGTGGGCAAGAAGTATGGCTTTTCCAAATAAAATCTTTGTAGATAATGATTATAGACTTGATCATTTCCTTGAATTCATCCTAAAGCAAACTAAAGGGAAACAAAACTTAAACAATTTAACACGTCACTTTTCAAAAAACATTTAAGCATTCCAATAACTACAATAATATTTCCTTCCTCTTGGGATGTTTCAGTGTGTCTTTTGGGAACATTTATTCAGTGTATTCTCCACAATTATTAGCACCTTTTGTAAAGTGTTATTCTTTTGACCTTACTGTGGAAAAATTGATATGTCGTGAAATATCACCCTGTAAGTTTTAAAAAATAGCCACCTTACTAATTGCAATAACTGCCTGGTCCTGTATATGGCAGATGATGCATTGTGGCAGTGGGGAGTTTTTTTTTACAAGGTGCGGGTGGGTCGACGAAAGAAGGGTTCAGTTTCTGCTCGACTCCATTCAGCTTCCTCACTCGCAGCCTCTCGTCTCTGCACCACCAGAACTGCCACAATCAGCACCCAGAAGAAGCAGCTCACCCACACTGACCTCTGAGAAGAGAGAACCAGAAACTTTCAAAACAACTCCTCAAGATGGTCATTCACGACTGACAAATACTGGGTATTTATGAAGTTTGATGTTTATGTATAATATTGTCTGATACCTCAGCACTATAGAGTCCTGTGTAAAACTGGTTGCCCGAGTAGGGACTGGACCATGTCTTATTCTGTGCTTCTTCGCAACTGAAAACAAACACATTCAGATCAGTTAAATGTATCATGATTAGGTTAAAAAGTTTGTGCTGAATAATTACCAGTTATACAGTTATTGTATAAGTGGAGGCGGCACGGTGGCGCAGCAGGTAGTGTCGCAGTCACACAGCTCCAGGGGCCTGGAGGTTGTGGGTTCGATTCCCGCTCCGGGTGACTGTCTGTGAGGAGTTGGTGTGTTCTCCCCGTGTCCGTGTGGGTTTCCTCCGGGTACTCCGGTTTCCTCCCACAGTCCAAAAACACACGTTGCAGGTGGATTGGTGGCCGTAGGTGTGAGTGTGTGAGAGAATGTGTGTGTGTCTGTGTTGCCCTGTGAAGGACTGGCGTCCCCTCCAGGGTGTATTCCCGCCTTGCGCCCAATGATTCCAGGTAGGCTCTGGACCCCCCGCGACCCTAAATTGGATAAGCGATTACAGATAATGGATGGATGGATGTATAAGTGGAAGATGAGGGCAAAGCCAAACCATGAAAAAGAAAACTGGTGAGTATCAATGCTAATTAGCAAATCCCAGAAGATTGTTTGTAAGTAATAAGTAAGAGCATGAACAAACATGACAGGAAAAGATCATTTACAATTTAACCATAAAATAGAAAAGACTTTCTATAAATAATTCATATAATGTGGCTTGGTCTTTGAACTGTTTCTGTTAAGAACGTGTTCAAGTTGCTGGTGAACTCACTCGCTGATGGCTGGGACATTGTGGAGGACAGAGAGACACAAGCTGTCTCTCCCAATTTTCAGAACACAGCCAGACACCAAGAGGAAAAACAACAGGAGTCCACACACCCCCAGAGACACGTTCAGCAAAACACTCCCCCTAAAAAGACATGCAGATACAACAACAACATGTGCTTTCCACTGCTGCGGTAAATCAGCCCGTATGAACAGGATTTTTTAAAAGCTGGAATGAAATGTTTCTGAATGAACTCTTCACTGATTTAGACCACATCTTTTTCAAACGTTTCATTACATTTTTTTATGTTGTGATATAGATTTTTTTAACTATGCCATACACTTCACACACATCTACTTCGTGTTTTAATTGGGAGAGGCTATGACTTTAATATCACCATGTTCCTATATTCATTGTCCAGTATATCAGCTCCACTTACATCAAGGTACACTTTGTTGTTCTACAATTAAAGGCTGTTGTTCATCTGTTGCTCTGCTCACTGTGTAAGTCCCCTTTGATCTTGTTTATACATGGTCTGGACCCTCACAGAGCAGGCATTATTTGGTTTATGATTGTTCTTAGTGCTTCAGTGACACAGACGTGGCGGTGTGTTAGTGTGTGTTGTGCCGCTTCAGTAATCCAGTATGGTCTGTGGAGCTTAAAATATGGACCATGAATGTGGAAACAATTAGGTGACCAGTATAATGATCCCTTCATTATGTGTCTAAATATTAATAATGTCATAAATACAGGGTTTATTTATTTATTTTTATTTATCATGCCTGTAAGAAATAAGATGTCACATCAAGGAGTTTTTCTGGCCTTCTTGGCACTGATGTGCTTTCTGTACTGAGTATTTACCTTCTGACTTCGTCCTCCACACAGCTGGAGTAGATCCAGTAGAGAATGAGGGAGATGCAGTAAATGGCCATGCACACAGAAATGGCTGAGACAAAGTAGCAGAGTGAGGGAGAGCTAGAGTTCTCTAGTGTCAGGCAATGGCCAGAAGTGTTGTAGTGGACACTTCCATAGAGGATACAATGTCCAGCAAAGTGGCCCTACAAGACAAGACAAGACATTCCATTTTTTTTTTCACACACAAAGACATGTATATTGTATATTATATATATATGTGTGTATGTATATATACACACAAAAAAAAAAAAATATATATATATATATACATATATATATTTGTATAAATAAGATACATGTGTGTGAAGGTCATTTTTTCAGGTTTATCGGGTCTTCAAATGATGTTTAAAAATATTAAAAATAACTCAACTCTCTTGAAAAAGCTTTATAGTATACACTGATGTGAGGATTTGATTGGATCGCAAATGTCTCTCCAGCTCATCCAAAATTTACTGGATAAAGCTCTATCACTTCAGAGAATGTAGCTGTACTACTCTACAGCACGGGGCTCGTTGACATTTCCCCCTTGTCTGCCAGCACTGAGCATACTGACCTTACACTCACTGTGAACTTAGACACTATTTTCTATGAAGATAAAACAAACTTTGGGCAAGTTTGTTTTATTTTACTTTTGTTTTATTTTTACTTTTTACTCTGAACCCAGTCTTTATAATGTGTGCCCACAAACATTGGGAGAGAGAGAGAGAGAGAGAGAGCTGTTACTAAGGAGGGGGTGGAGTTTTCCAGCAGTTGCTTTATCACCTGACTCCAGTTAAGTTTAATGTGGAACCTTATGTTAGTCACATTATCGTTTTTTTTTTCCTTTTTTAAAAAATAAATAATTTTACATTAAAACTAAGAAAAATGAATGCTAACTATTCTTGTTTAACTGAATAGTATCAAAATAAAGCACATTAAGCCTAAGGCCTAAAAGACTATCATCAAGGCATTTCAGAGGCACAATATTGCACACCAAATCTCAAATCCTATGACTATGATTTATTAAAATTAAACACATCATATGCAAAAGTGAACATGTTTAAAGGATAAATGTTATGCACATTTAAAATATTCCCAGCATATTAAAACATTTACATACAAGTGATCCATGCAGAAAAATGTGCCGAAGTGAGTTCCCTGTTAAGTATATTTTAAGACATTTTCACTCCCACAATCAACTAAACAAATATTGTTTGTATAAATAATACTTTAACCATCCTACAAGAACAATATAAGTTTACTACAGGATGCAACAGCGGTATAAATCATGTATATTATAGGAGTTGGCAGATTAATGTGTTTTCTTAAGATTTGTAAGTCTACAGAGTGTAAATACTAAAAAAAACCCTGTAGAAACATTTCTAAAAAATACTATTCTATACACATTAGCAATTAGCACAGGACAGCAGAGAAATATTCCAGATGTAGACCTTCAGCAGGAAGAAGGATAGGACAAAGGACATTTATATGTGAGAATAAAACTGGAAGTGTGTTTTACCTGGGTGTAAGTGAGGGATGCAGCGGCGATAATGCCGCAGATGAAACAGCCTGCATGCAGCACCAGCTCCAGGGTCAGCAGCCAGGGCAGCCCCATCACGGTCATGCTCTAGGTGAGGAGAGTGCAGCAGCACGGAGAACTCACGCACATTCCCAAGAAAAACAGCCACAAAACGACCTGAAACTCAGCCCCCATCTCCAACAATGTTGGCTTTCACAAAATGCAGCAACAGCATAGCTATTATCCAAAGAATGCACTGGGTCCAGGCAAAACAAATGTCCCAACACTGGACAATAATATTACCTCATTTAAGAGGGTGACAAACACCACTAGTAGTTCCCCAATTTGGCTGTTCATCTCTCGCATCTTCAGCTACAAGTTTACAGAAATATCACACATGTCCACGCCCACTCTTTCACAACACAGAACAATCAGATTAGACTCTGAAGTGATTAAAAAAATAGTTCACTGAAAATTCTAATTTGCACAGTTCTTAATATGATTCCTCTACATACACACACACACACACAGCCAAAACAGTTAATCAGCCAAAAAATGATTGGAATCTGAAGTGTGCCTCTCCAGGTTCTTCAGAAATCATTGGGCGCAAGGCAGGAACACAACCTGGAGGGGGCGCCAGTCCTTTACAGGGCGACACACACTCACACATTCGCTCACAAACTCACACCTACAGACACTTTTGAGTCGCCAATCCATCTACCAACGTGTGTTTTTGGACCGTGGGAGGAAACCGGTGCACCTGGAGGAAACCAATGCAGGCACAGGGAGAAAACACCAAACTCCTCACAGACAGCAGGACTTGAACCCACAACCTTCAGGTCCCTGGAGCTGTGTGACACTACCTGCTGAGTCACCATGCCGCCCTTTTTATGATTATAATAATATGTATTTTACATATATATAATAATGCAGCACCACAGTGTTTTCTTAGCGCTAATATGCTTGACACCACTTCTGATTCTAGCATTATTCTCTGCTCTAATGGATTCTCATGAGTTATACTGGGCACGCTATAGCAGCATGTTTTATAACTGGTACAACTAGTTTTGTACCTCTGGAACTACTGTTATGTTAATAAACGCCTTTAAACCAGACAGAAAGGTCAAGATCATGTTTAATGTTAAGGCTAACTACGAAGACAAGAAGTAGCATTTGAGATGGAATACTCCATATGGAATTTTCTATATTTATGAGGTATTTGAGCTGTTGGGAATAACACTCTTCCTATCTGGGAAAACAAAAGACTAAAGGTTTTGCTCCTCAACACATGATGCTAATTGGCTGAAGTCTGTAACTATGGCCTCTGATTGACTAAGATCCTGAGAGGGTGGTGCTCATAAGATATAGGCCGATACAGAGTCGAATAGAGATCATGGCTCTGGGCCTGCAGTTCATTCTCCAGCTTTGGGGTGGGGGTCTTCTTTTCCTCTTCTAAATAGCTCTGTTTTCACCATCTACTTCTTGGGGTTGCTGAGCTCAGGTGAATCAAGAACACTTTGTTGTACTCGTAATATTGACTCGCACCTATCCAGAGTGTTTCCTGCCTTGTGCCCTGTGATTCCATGTAGGCTGTGGACCCACTATGACCCTAACTGAATGATGTGGTTACAAAAAATAAACGAACCAATTAATTAATTAAACAATTATGCAGAAAATTATAGAATTCAGACTTATAAATTCATGAATATTTTAATTAAAACTCTGATCAACTCCATTTCCAGCTCTTTGGTATTAAAATATATTTGAATCATTTCACATGCATTTTTCCTTTTATTTAAGGACGCTGATTTAAATTATTCTATTGTGAATTCATTTTTTTTTTTTCCATAACCATGCTTTCATTCAGTGTGCCTGGTGTATGGGAGAGCTGAAAGTGGGACTGAGGACCATGATTACTCTTTGTTTACTGAATACATGAATTTTTCGAGAGAAATCATGAGAGGGGGAATTATTGAAGTGTCTGTTTTTCTTTTCATTTTATAATACAGGTTGCAAAGTTTGGGAGGATGCTATAAATTTGTTGTCCCTTTTAGGGAAATATTGATAAGTGTGGTAAAGTGTAAACCTTGCATAGGTTTAAAATGAATGTTTTGTAGAAATTGTAATCAATAAACCAGTGTCGGTAAATGGGTAGTTTATTTATAAATTGTTTTATTGTCATAGAATTTTATTTTATATCACTTTGTAAAACTCAATAAACATATTTAAAAAACAATGTTTACCTTCAGTTTTTGACTTTAACTGTAATTCCATTTAAATTTTACAAAATCTCTTCCCTACATTAGTCATCAGCCATTCCACCTTTAACTCCTCCAATCACATTTGTCACTGACATGGGAGGGTAAGGACATACTCATAGATGATACAAGTACAAGGTAATGATATGCATTAAGCATCTTCCGTAAGTAAAATAGACTGAGCAAAAACAGAACAGAATATGAGAGAAAATAAATCTCATCTAAAAATAGATTTACAGTTTTATATGTGTGCCACTTCTTTACATGCTGTCAGTTTTCTTCCCTTTAAATTCTTCTTTGGAGCGGTATTCCTTCAGTGAATTTGTGATTTTTATATGTCTGCCTTTAGGATTGAGATGTGGGTAATGTGTAGAACGTCACTGTTCAGTGGTCTGTGTTCTGCTCTCCAGTCCAGTAGATGGCGGTGTGGAGTCTTTTAGCCACGACACCTAAACGATGAGAGAGAGAGAGCAGTAGAGACCATTAAAGTAGTTTTCGTGTGTAAAATTAAAAGCTTAACGTACGCTCCCCGTGTTTATTTCATTCTGAAGGTTCAGATGAAACGACGTTTTGAACACATTTCTCCACAATGACTTTGACACATTTATACCACACGGTCCTGATATATTTATGGACTGTGGTGTGTTTAACAGGTGAGATGTATTCCAAACCACAGCAGTTTAAAGTGTTTGAGCTGTTTTATCAGGGGATTTACTGAATGTTTGGGATTTTTACGCCAGCTGCTGAGGAGAGTATGGTGCTCATTCCCGGGGGACAGATGAAGATGGGAACCAATGCCGCTGATGGTCGAGACGGAGAGTCGCCGATAAGAGCTGTGGAAGTCGACCCCTTCAAAATAGACACATACCCTGTAACTAACTCTGATTTCAGGTGTTTACCACTGCCTTTAAGAAACTGAAACATTTAAGACACTAACACTTGTAGCCCCTAATATTACTGTCCATATATAACCATGAAATGAAATGGGAAGTAACGGATCAGCTGAGTCGCATTGCTCAATGCTAAGCTTCACCAGTAACAGCCTTGCTTTTGGGAAAGCTTTATACAGTTAGACGACTGCTGTGAAGTTTGGATGCCATCCTTAGGAGCATTATTTAGGTCTGTTCCCGAAGATGAATAATTAGTCCTGGATCTCAAATAACATTTCTGCTTATCTCAGAAGTATTGGATAGTGCTTTCTGAGTTTATAGAATGCAGCATGTTTCAGAGTCCTGAATTGGGGAGTTTTATACACCTCTAGACCATGCTTGGCACATGGCATTGAGAACCTAGGCTGATGTAAAGCCATCATTTTTCTGTGGAAAATTTCCACACTGGTTTTATGAAGTTGAATCTGTAATGTAAAGAATCATAGCATATGTTTTGAAGAAATTATTCATTTAACTGCTCAGAATATTTGGGCAGTTGACGGGAGAATATTGTTTACAGTGTTTCCCCCCTTCTCCCATCTTTTGCCATCAGGGAATTTGTCAAGCTGCAAAAATACAAAACAGAGGCAGAAACATTTGGTTGGAGCTTTGTGTTTCAGGACTTTGTGTCTGATGAGCTGAAGAGCAAGACGACTCAGAGAATTGAGGTATGAAACAGAGTCATTTTTGACGCTTAAATAAAAACATCATTAAAAACACTTGACCTTACCGTAACAACATTCTTCTTTTACTTTAGTCTGCGCCCTGGTGGTTGCCAGTTGAGAAGGTCTCATGGAGACAGGTAATTTACTCATTACTTCATACAAAATAAGTATTATTTTAAATTGTTGTTTAAAGGCATTAAGAATGCTATGAGTATTGAAGTCAGTTCACATGTCTGATTGTAGCCCAGTGGACCAGGTTCTGGTATCAAAGACCGATTGGCGTCTCCTGTTGTCCAAGTGAGTTGGAATGATGCACAGGCCTACTGTAAATGGAAGAAGAAGAGGCTGCCCACAGAAGAAGAGTGGGAGACAGCTGCTCGTGGAGGACTTGACAGTAATTCCTTTCAATTCAATACTTCACTTTTAAGGTGCTTTATTAATTTCAACTTTTTTACTATATATTGCTCTCATATAAGATATTGGAACAGTGTAGTGGGTACCACCACTCTTTTGCAGCACTCTTTATACAGCAGTCTGGGGTTCAGTTCCCAGTTTGGGGCGCAACACCACACTGTGCTAAGGGTCCTTGAGGAAGACACCTAACAAACCCCTCTTTCAAATTCACATGCTGTTATATGTCTTGCTACTATGTTTCTTCCTGGATAAACTTTCTTGATCTATCTGTGTATAGTAATAATATAGTAGTAATAGTATAATAATAACAGTAATTCCAGTGTGGTTTTTTTTTTTTTTTTTTTTAGGAAGGGTGTACCCATGGGGTAACAAATTCCAACCAAATCGTACAAACTTGTGGCAGGTCAGTTGTCATTTATTTACTGCATAAGAAGCTTAAATATATTTTAATTAGCAGTTTAATTGCATTTTATATTACTTTTCAAAAGAATCCCCTTTGTTATATCCTATAAGGGCTTGCAATATCATAAACATATAGCATATAAAAATAAGCCTGACTAAATACTAGAGTAAAATGTAATAACAAGACTGAAATAAATGGTGTTTATATGATGTCAGATCACTGTGTATTTGCTGTAGGGGTCCTTTCCCGATGGAGACACAGTGGAAGATGGTTATCATGGTGTAGCTCCTGTAACTGCTTTTCCTCCACAGAATAATTACGGTAAACAAGCATGTTCTACTTTTCCTAGCAACACCTAGTAAAATATGAATAGAGCCTTTTGTCTGGCATTTGGCCATTTAGCCTTTCGTTTGGCATTTTCAGTCATTCTATCACAGTGTAATCTGTTTTATCTCACTCTGCTCCAGGTTTGTATGATATGCTGGGTAATGTGTGGGAGTGGACCTCCACACGTTTTCCTTCTGCTCAGACCATGTATGTCCTGCGTGGAGCATCCTGGATAGATACAGCTGATGGATCGGCCAATCACAGGGCACGTGTCACCACCCGGTCAGTAACTTCCTCTTGCAGATGGTTTAGTATTAATTTATTTACTCTACGTTATCTGCAGTACTATGCAAATGTCTTAGGCCATCTGAGAGAATGACACATAAAGATACACTATGTAGAAACCCTGTATAGTTAGTGAATTCAGTTACTTTCAAGTGCACCCAGTTGTGGACACAGCGGATTACTTTCAAATTGAATGAGAAATTATGGTCTAGAGCCCCTTCTTTTAATGACTAAAATAGATTGGAATTCTGTAGTGTTTATGATGTTAATTCCCTGGATTTGTTTATTATTAATTATTTATTTATTTTTGTTTATTACCCCTCCCATGAAGAATGGGAAACACTCCAGATTCAGCTTCAGACAACTTGGGCTTTCGCTGTGCTTCAGACATTGGATCAAAGACAAAGAGGGACAAAGAAAAAACTGAATTGTGAAGACCAAGCAGTTAAGATGATCATGAAAGTCAAGCACTGTGGCTTTAACAATGCACCTCTCCTGTGGAGACCAGGAATAAACATTGCCTATGAGAATTATTTCTACCTTACACTGTGGAAATACAGAGGAGTTTTTAATGTTTTTTTTTTTTTTTTAATATTTTGAACTGTTTATATATGAATAGCTCAAATATTGCAACATTTAATTTACAAAGAACATGCATTTCCTTCACTGTACATGTTTTGGTTGTTATTTGGAAGAATTGCTAAATAAATGGATAGATGCTGAACAGAAAGCAGCCACCAAAATTTAGTATTATGTCACTGGTTTAAATTTATCTGGTGACAAGTTTTTCAGCTGTACGCAACATTTAAAACAAAACTATATAAATTAAATATAAATTACTGTATTTCTTAAAGAGTTAAAGAAACCAGAGATCATTTTGTGTGAGTTGTTGCCCTCTAGCGGCTGTTGCATACTAAAGCAAGGTTGTCGTAAATAATTTTCAACCTTACTGCGTAATTAAGTTACTGATATAAAACAGTGTTTCAGTTTTAAGTTCATTATCCTCAAACCATTTAGAAAGGCTTTTTTCAACTCTTATCCACTGAATTATGGATAAAATTGAAAAAGTGTTATTCCTCTTTAAACCTAGCCTAGGAGTGTCATGGAACATTAATAACTGCATCAATTGTACATCATCTCTTTGGACCTCTAGTTATTCACAAATTGCTGTTTGTAGTTTTTACATAATCCTGAGGTGATGGCATATTCTGATCTGTTCAGTTACTGCAGGTCATGGACAGATTGTGTCATGAGGTCCTCATGGACATTTCATTCTCCTCAGCAGCGATGGACAACAGGATGAATTTGGGAGTGTTCTCAAACAGAGCTGCTCTGTTTTGAGTTTGACCTTTCTTCACCCAATGGCCGTAGATTTTAAAGGCACAGGCGTCAATCATCTTCCTCAGTGGTTTGATGGCGTAAGGGTCGCTGCGGATCACTTCCTTAGTGACAGGCTTGGCCCGGCGATAGTTGAGGTAGATGCGCATAGTGGCCCGTATGGTCAGGCAGATGACCTGTGAAATCACAAAGAACTGTAAATAAATTTACATAATGTAAAACTTTGGGCAAACTTCAGTATTTGTAGAAATATAAGTGAGGTGAGTTTTGCCTCAGATAGGATTTTAGAAATGACTGACAGGTCACTGTAGCTTCTAATATTGCCTTTATAGGTCTTTCCCCATAAACTGTTCTTGGAGTTGGAAATAACTGCCCAGCAGCATTTAAAAAAGTCTGACTTTCCTTCTTTCAGTTTGGTTTTGGTCAGTAACCTTTAGGTTCATTAACCTTTTCTAAAATTATGCACAATAGGTTATATTATTGGAGAATAGAAATAAAAGAAAACATACTATAATAATAAAAAAGTGCAGGGATATTGCACAAAAACGTGCTTGTTTTTTTTTGCACTTTCCTAATTTAAATTTTAAGAAATGTCGGGTGGCAGACAGTTCCAAATTCAAGACCTTCCTACCTTGAACTTCCTGTAAGGACTGAAGTGGCGGACCTCTGCCACCTCATACTGCTGGAAGAAGGCATGGTTCAAGGCGTCAGATGCTGTGTAGCGTCTATATGGGTCCACCACCAATAACCTGGAAATCTGTGAGAACACTGTGTTACAGCTGCTCCTTTCAGCCTAATTACAGACCTTTCTATGCTTCCAAACAAAGTGCCACATCAGCAAGTTATTGCTGATTCAGAATTATTCAGAACTGTGTGTTCAGCCACTGGGGCGTACCAGGTCTTTCACAGTGTCCGAGCGGTCATCCCACTCCGGAGAGCTAAAGTCGTATTTCCCAGCCAGGATCATTCGCAGCATCAGCATCTGCTTTCTGTGCCAGAATGGAGGAGATCCAGCTAACAGAGTGTACATAATCACCCCAGAGCTCCAGCTAAAAGAGGAGAGACAGAAATGACACTCAGCCCAGCAAACAGCTACAGAACCTCTAAAAAAGTAATAGTTCATCCCAAAATGTAGACAAGAGTTTAAAGAGAAATAGTCCAATTAGCCCATTAATAGGGAAATGATCTACTGAAGTTCTGAATTAATCCTAGAAGTCTGCACTAAGTTTGTCTTGGTTTAGCAAAGTGTTCTTGAAAGGCTGTAACATATCAATACAACCTTAAGTCACAGATCACCTTGACAGCAGTGGATAAGCTGTGTACTGTCATGCTGTTCTATTAAATCTAGCATTATGTTTGTAGATCTTTAGATTACTTCAAATGTAATACTTTAAGGCCTCATACACTTACAGATCAACAGCAGGCCCATATCCTGCATGTTTGGAATCCATGGAGCACTCAATGATCTCAGGAGCTAGGTATCCTGGGGTCCCACATACCTCTGAGGACACACAAAGGTGTGATAACATTAAAAAAAATAAACCTTACTCTCTCACACAATAAAACTGTATACCTTTTTCTAACCTAGTCCGAAATCTCCCTTGTTGTGAAATGTCTGAGCTTGCTGAGATGTTACAAAAACATACTCACCATTCATCATCTGTCCTGGCTCTATCTGCACAGAGAAGCCAAAGTCTGTCAGCTTAATGTTCATATCATCATCCAGCAGGATGTTCTCTGGCTTTAGATCCCTGTGGACTATGTTTTGGGAATGAAGGAACTGCACCACCTCCAGAAGAGCACGCATGATCTTACTGTGAACAACAAACAAGTTCAATTAAGGAGGGGAAAACCTAAAAGGAGATCTCCATAATATCTGTGTTTTCTCCATGATTATAATAAGATCAAATATGTACAAATATTCCTCTGGTTCATTATCACTTCCTTGGTTAGAGCTGACCTTTAACTACTCTGTAAAATTAGACTGCATTGTTGACTTGTAATGTAAAGACTACAGGCCTGTGACTTCCTCTAAATTATCACAGTGATTTAAAGCACTAGCACATGACGACAACAGGTGGTGAGATGAGAACTCAATAAAATGTCATTAGTATGGTTCACTGAAGGACAGGCACAGTGGTTTCATGTGATTGCTACTGTAGAGAAATGTACCAAGTCAGTTTTCTATTGTAATCCCCATTTTCAATTCTGCAGTAAGGATAAATATCACACAGTTAAAAAACTGACAGCAAATAAACCTATAGTACTTGTGTTGCAGACATCATTATATCTAGGTACTAACATCATTCTTTTTTAGAAGTCTGTAAGTTTCTCTACAGTTCCACATTTCACATAATTTCACATAATCATATATTGATTGTTAATGGGCCAATCATTGACTTATGCAAAAACAGAAAAATGTATTGAAATGCCTCTTTGTTTCAATGTAAAAAGCACTTTATTTAGCTTATATGGGTGAACATTGCATTGAGATATCTGACCGTGTCTCTTTCTCACTCAGAGTCACTTTCTCTGTGAGGTAATCAAACAGTTCTCCTTTCTTCATCCTATTAAAGAGGAACAGAATGTACACCATCAATGTGGGGAAAAGGAGTAACGCAGAGACTATGTGAGCTAAGTGATTTTCAATCTGACTTTGTGGTGCCACTCGCTTAATTTGAAGAACACATGGAAGTCATGCGAAGCTGTGAGTACACTGGAGGAGAGAATGAGAGAACCTCTTCTAAAATGTGTAACGGGAGCTGCGCTATTTGTGGCTAAGTACAAGTGATAGTCATGGATACCATGTCCCCCTGGGGGGTGTGAGGGAGCAGGAGGAGGCAAAGGGGGAAGATGTTGTGGGCATGTTTGTTTGCAAATGAAAGCTATTGGTTCTCTTTGGCATCAGGTTTGAGTATGGCCTTAGTATGAATAGCTATGCTCATTAGTATGCGTAATGCTGCCCACTGACACAATGCATGGGAATACCAAAACACGTAATGAACCAAATCAAGAATCTAACAGAGATTCTTAAACTTTTATATTAAGCTCGGTGCACGTTTGCCCAATTTTAAGCAACAAACACCAATGTTTGTAATGCTTCCATTATATTCTGGAGCATACCGTTCTACAATAAGAGCAGTGTGAATAAGTGTGAGAGAGGTGTGAAGCTTGTGTTTGGGTTTGTTGATGACTTAAGTGAATGAAACTGAATGAATGGACTTGCCACGCATACTCAAAGAGAAAACAGATACTCACAGGTCGAAGACTAAAAAGAAGAAGGCCTTTGACTCAAAGCAGTCTTTCAGTTGAACTATGAGGAAACAAACCCAGAAAACCTTCAGTGCAGAGCCCAGGGTCATTAATAGTGATTCCTTGTATGCTTTTTAAATGTAAAATATATATATATATATATTTATATTAATCAATATTTATATATCAATATATATATATATTAAATTTACAGTACAATTTATTAATTGCTCAGAAGATGAGTTATCTTAAAGTATACATAGATGTTTTTGTCCATCTTCCGACTTTAAGAAGACATCTCAACACTATAACTCTGAAAGGATGTGCAGCTGTTTTATGGGTGGCACGGTGGACAGCAGGTAGTGTCACTGTGACACAGCTCCAGGGACCTGGAGCTGCGGATTCGAGTCTGTGAGGAGTTAAGTGTGTTCTCCCCGTGTCCTTGTGGGTTTCCTCCGGGTGCTCCGGTTTCCTCCCACAGTTCGAAAACACACGTTGGTAGGTGGATTGGTGACTCAAAAGTGTCCGTAGGTGTGAATGTGTGTGTGAATGAATGAACGATATTTTATTATATTTAGTCATACGTAGTTTTTGAAATATAAGCAATGTACCTAATGACTGATATAAATGGAAATAATGTTTCCAGCCTTAACGTTCAGCATGGGTGGACTGTATTTTAATATTATCATGTTTTACATATCTAGAGGAAATACTGACAGACTGTAGTGAGCCTGATTCTATTGATCTGTTTGCCACTGTGTTGGTCAGAGAAGCAGAGAAGGTCATACTTATGTTCTTTTGTCCGGAGACTTTTTGGAGAATGTCTATCTCCTTTACTGTTGCCTCCTGAATCTCTTGTATCTGGAGAGGGGTCATTTTGTCAGAGGGTGTGATGTCTATAATCTTCACAGCATACTCCTGGCCAGTTCGCTTGTCCACACAGCGACGAACCACACTGCTCACCCCTCTGACCCGAAAGATAAACAGTAGATCCAATGAGAAAATGCTTGAATTTTTTTTCAACTTAAAAGAGGAATCACTCATTTTCATTGATAAAAAATGACAAAGAAAATTATGAAAGTGAAATACATTATTATTATGAAATACAGTTGGCAGTCATGTTTAAAATGAGTTTAATATTAGTATGGGTAGAATTTACAGACTCTCTGACATATCCATGTCACTAGGTGTCAGTATAATGACTGATTTACTCTACATAAATATTTACCTTCCAAGGATCTCCTTGGGTTCATATTTGTTGTAGAACTCTTGTCCACCCACCCAGTCTGGAGGGGTCTCATCCTCTTTAGTCATTCTGAAATCTCAGAAAGGCTGAACTGGAGCTCTAATATGATAAACACATACAGTTCACATTAGGAAAATCAACTGTAATACAGTCAACAGAACAAATCACAGGATCATGCTATACTTTAATACAACATAGTGGCATAACTATTGGTTTATAATTGTTCATTAAGGCTGTGGTACATTAAGGAGTAAGGGATGCGTGTGTCACCATTAAGACTTTGGGCCTCTGGTTCCTGCCATTGTCGTTTTTGTTTTATAGGGTATCATAGTACTAATCCACCAGGCATTTTCAGATTATAAATTTGAAGTCACCTGAAAATATAAACTTAATCTAATCTGTTCTTAAAGGGGATTTTTTTTCATTTAGACGCTTGGTTCCTAGTACAACCACTGTGAACTATCCTAAATCAGCTGTGGTTCATTTCCCATCAAACCTCTGTGAAAGGCTTTGTTTACATGATAGCCATTTACTTATATTTGATATATTAAAACATTATAATAAGTTGGTGGAATCCCCCTTTAACTAAAACTAGAATTAATTACTTAAATATACAAACAACTTACCTACATTTACTGGTACTTCCGCAAGTCTCTCAGTTCTTAAAGAGCTTGTGTGATCTCTGTGGTGTAGAGCTAAAGTGGAGGTCTGCTGAGGCTTTCAGTGCTGTCCCATTCTTTGTTGTCACGGTAACAGAAAATGGGCTCCAAAACAAGCAAAAAAGAGAGATCCTTCTCTGTTGTTCCTTCACACAGCCTTTCAGTGCTGTACAGTTTCACAACTGGGGTTGAGGAGTGTTGGCTATAAATAAGCTGGCAAAGTTATTTAAGTAAGGGCGGCCTTCAGGGGCTCAGGCAAGCGTTACATTCAGTCCCAGAGACTGAATGGGAATAACGAATGGTGTGAACTTTTCTTATGTTAACTGTGTTGGTTTTCTAAATGATGGCACTTTATTACAATTATAATTAACTACTTTAAGGTGTACCTGTTTCATTGTGAATATACTGATGTATAATCTACACAAAAAGCTTGGAATTAAAAGTAACGCTCTGGTTACCATACAGAGTGTCAGATGTCAGCGTATTTCTTTGGAGCCATGGAGATTTGTGGAGCCGTGGTGTTTGTGATCCAAAGCTAATTATCCAACATCTGTATTTTTCTGATATTCTCATGGCTGAATGCCATTAAATCCTCACAGAAATGTTCAACCTCTAGTCTAAAGTTTTTCCAAAATAATAAAAGCTGTTGCTACAGAAAAATGGGGACAAATCACCAATTCATATTCTTAATTTTAGAAGAAATGTTGGATGTGGAAGAAATGTTTGCTGTATAATGTAATATGAGCCTGCACACATGCATTATAATTATGTCTGGTGTTGTTGGGTTATGAGGGTTTATCACGTTGTGCCTGACCTTGTGTCATAAATGTGTCTCATGGTAACAGTTTAAATCATGGCAGTGATAGTATCTCAGTGAGAAACAATTGAAAGGTTGAAAGGTGTCACCCTGAGGGACTGAGTGACGTCCTTTTGTGATGTCACATCTGCTGAGCTTTGCGAACACGTGCTTTATCTGAGCATTGGAGGACTGGAAGAACAAGCTTGTCAGCATTTAACTGAGTTTCCTCCTTCTCAAGGGGAGTCTTATTTGTTTGTATTGTATTATTTGGCCTCTTTGGCTTGTACAGAGCAATGGAGGCTTTTGAGTCTTCTTCTCTCTCTAAAAGCAGCCAAGATACATTGGCCATTTTCAAAAATCTGCTCCAAACGTCTCTTCCTATGGAGCAGATCCACCTGCAGCTGACCAGTGAAGATGATCCAGACCCACATTCATGTCATGTTTCCCTGGAGGAAGAAGCAGACTTCCTGGAAAATGGCAATGACAGTCCAGAACTCTCCACTTTGGAAGAAGATCAGGAACAGCTGGAAGAGACCAAGGATCATACGACAGATCTACCTGGAATGGAGAGACTGACCCTGGACTCTGGCCCAGAGTCAGTTTTGAATAAGCCTGTCCAGCCATTCATAGATGAAACCTTGCCAGACCTCCTTAGGAATGGAAGCCCCCTTCGTAGACGAGTGTCCAGCCCTGTGTCCAGCACGGTGAGTCACGTGTAAAATGAATCAGATTTCAGTGTTGAGTTGGTGGGTAAAGAGCCAAATTACCTTAATGTGTTGACTTGTAAAGCTCAGTCATTAGTACCTGGAAACTGCAGGTTCAAATAAGGAGTTTTGTGAATAAAGACAAGATCATACACCTTATTATTGTTTGTTAAGGTGTTTGGAAATGGCAGACATATGTTCTGAAAGACATAATTATCTTATAATTATACAGGTACAAACAAGTCAGAAATTAAATCTACAAAGGACTTGGCCAAGGCATCACACTTTTCTTTACAAATTCTCCAGGGAAAGACGCAATAATAAGCCATCATATTTTAAAGTGAAGTCACGTCAAGCTGGGTAATAAGGGCAGGAATTCATGGTCCTTGTCTCTGTCCTGATACAACTACAATATTCACAGTTAATCATTTGTTTTATAAGAACAGCCAATAAATTTTTATATCAGTTTTAAATTTAGTTTCGACTTGATTGCTTTAATGTGGGAAATATAATCTCAGTCTGGTTAAACCTATACAGTTCAGCAGACAAATTATGCTTAGACTCTCATTTCTCTCTTGACGTCCTCAAATTTCGGGTGGAAGAACAAGATTCCATTAATGGAATCTGGAATCGCAAGGTGTCTGGTGACATACGTGTAACATACCTTCTGGGCTGACAACGTTTATTAATAACGGAGACGTTGGCTGAGAATGAAATGTCTTCATAATCCCTCATTAGTATTGTGCTATATAAAGAGGCACTATTGAGTTCACTAAGTAGTGCTAAAAACACAAGTGAATTTAGACACTTCCACTGCCCGTTGCTTAGTAACAAGGATACACACAATACATTTTGGTTCACATTCAGCTCATATAATGTAATACAACGTTTACTATAAATTATGGGTTCATTATGGGAGCTAGCACTGTAATACTGTCGAAATCATTCTCAAATTCAACTTCATGATTTGAACACTCAGAGGAAAATGGCAAATGTATATACACCACAGTGCCCTAAAATGTAAATAAAGAGCATTTGCTTCAGGGAAGGAACAGGATCCCCCAGTATTTTGGAAAATCCATGTAAAGATTTCAGCTGTTTCTTTCTGGACATAAACAAAGGCTAGAGACAGACATGAGTAATTTGGACTTTATTACTATGCATGTGAACACACTGAGAAACACTCCTGAACTGAAAAAAGGACAAAATCCAGAGGCAAAAATAGAGAGAAACAAAGTGAGAATTCTCTAATTGTGACGACAAAATAGAAGAAAACATTCAGCTGAAGCAAAACTTGGCTGAATTTTACATAAATAGAGTCCTAATGATACCATTACAGAGAGCTCCTGCTCAAAACACAGCCCTGTTTTACCTAAATATAAAGTGCATAATTCATAAATAATTAATTGACTTCTCTTCACATTTGTATTTCTTTCAAAACATTTAATTCCATTACCCAACAATTTTGTATGTTCTCAGAAACCACTAATTGTGTTTAAAACATTTGATCTAGGCCTAGTTATTTGTTTCGTGTCTGTAATTATTAGAAATTATTTTAGAATATTTATTCCAGAATAGAGGAAAAAAACAAGGGTGCACATGATTCTGTGATAAGACTCATAGATGGTACTTTGAGGTTTTGGTTTGGTAATGGATGGTATTTATTCTCAAAAGTTTGAGAACCATTTAAACCATAATAAAAACTGATTTAAAAAGTCTTAGATTATTTCCTATAATAAATATGTGCTCTTAAAAATTGTAACAAGTAATGCCATATATTACAAAGAAATGTATGAATCCCTATCCCAATTTCTCTTGTGCTCTGTGTAGTTGAAGCAGGTGCGCAGGGAGGTGGAGTTGTCTCGGCGCAGGAGTCTTAGGCTGAAGGCTCAGGTGGATAAACTACAAGAGCAGAGTCAGGATGGACTTGCCTGGGGTCAGCAGAGAGAACGAGTGAGTTTTATACTGATTTACCTATCCACTCAGCCAATGTATTCCCATACTATGCACTACACACCCTCACTCAAGCAACCCAGCTAGGGGTGATCAAATGCCAGCTAGTGTCCAGGCATAGCACTGCCACCCCATGGGTCTCCTCTCCATATCCATGGCTTCTTTGAGGTCCAACGTGTAATAGGCCCTGCAGAGGGACTGGCCTGTGAAAGGGCCTCACCACTCATTTCTTAGGCACTGCTCTACCAGCTCAGTGAACTTTGCCCTCTTGTTCTCCGTGTTAGCCTTGTTTATGTGCTCCTCCAAGGGAATATCTGGCCTTGTTGACAGTCTGGCTTTTGAACAGTTTCTCAGAATGTGCTCAAGGATTCCTATTTTCAGGTACAGATGGCAATCTCGTGAGAACGAGTTGGATGGGCTTGCTAGAAGATCATAGACAGCAGATTTACATTTTTTAATTCTATGGTGCTCAGCTCAACCATCCTGTTGTCTCCTGCTTCCTCGATGGATACATGCAAGCACCTTGTCTTGGATTAGTGCCCTCCTGTCCTTGCCTTGTGCCTTGCAATAGCAAGAAACCCTACTGCAGCCCAGAGCCCTCTCTCAAGACACTGCCCACCAGTCTTCTGTGCCTTAGCTGGTACACAGTGACATTCATTGCCTCTACTACCTTCCACTTTTAACCTGTCCTGACCTCAGCACCAGCCCAAGAGACTGGACTCCTGGCACTGCAGCACCTCACTAGTGCAAGTTGCCATGAATTCATTCTGCATTTAAGCTGTTGATGGGAGTCTCAGCTTGATATAAAAGAGTGACGCTGCTTAGAGTCCAAATAATCCAAGCGATTTCTGTAGGAAGCTGCTCACTCTCCTATTAAAGCCCTCAACTGTGAAACTGGCTTGTAACTAACTCATTCACCACAAGGGGTGCTATTTTTCACACGTTTAGGAACTGCTCCACTTTTCCACAGGCGTGCACTTCGGTGCTTTGCATCAACACACTTCAAACAAATCAAATCAATGGCTCTTAAAGGAGAATGTGGTTCTGTATCGATGGTATAAAGGGGTGTCACTAAAGGTACAAACAGTGTAAATATACCTTTAAAGGTAAAACAGTGTTTACAAGTCCAGTTGTGTTCCCTAAAGCTACATTAAATTCTTTTCTCCAGAGGAAGAGGTGAATATTTGTAAGATTTCATTATAGAACTTATTTTTAAAAAATTAAATAAATAAAATAAAACATAAGTCCTGGAGGTGAAATGTAGTGTATGAAATTAACACAATTTTAAAACTACAATTATAATAGAATAAGGTACAATTATATTCCCTAATTAAAGGTACACATATGTACCCTTGAGGGTAATATGACAAATGTTCTGACAGTGAAGCTTAACATTGTAACAATAGAAGGGCCTGGGAAATCATCACTTTATTTAACAGCTTTGTAATAAAGATATTATTATAATATGTAGGTTTTTAGGTAATTATTTTTATTTTATGTTAAATTTTTGATTTTATTTTTTTCCTGGCAGCTGCATTGGTCTGCAGAACATGTCATACATGGAGAGTGCAGGTTACAGCATATCTGTTTTGATATATATATTTTTTCCTACTTAATTTTCTGACCTCTCAAATATTTGATTCAATTATATTATAATTACTTAATGAGCCATGAACACTCTCACAATCTAAAACCTTTTAAAAAATCTGTGCCATTGAATCATAGCATTTACACAAAGGCCTCAAGAAAATTTACAGTTTTCCTCATTATCTTCAATACTCTGCAGGTAACTGAGGATATTCAGTCTGTTGTAAAACTGCTGCTGCCTCTAACTGACCTGGACCTGACCACTGAACAACACTCTCAGAAAAGTCCTCTGGACATTGCCCTGCAACAGCTGCAGCTTGTGGCCCGTACGCTTGCTCTAAACCACACGGCTCATGTGAGTTTCTGTACACAGAATGAACACATCAGCTTACCTTGGTCAAAACTTTTTGTACTTCCACTCCTTTTGGCTTGCTTTGGGTTAAACCATTTGAGCTGAACTGGGATCAGACTAATCTTAGTTTAATCTATTAAACCTTCTTCCACAGAGAGAGACCAAAGATGGGATATCAGAAAATGATGGAGCCATATTACAGCAAGCTCTACGAGACAGAGACGATGCTCTTGCAAAGTGAGTGCCTGGCTTATTTGGTCAGTAAATATATCACATATCAGATAAACTGCCAGCACTGTGTGATGTGATTTTGCTGAAATATTAAAATACACTATGGCTATGGTGTTTTGTCATTGAAACATTAAAGGAGTCAGGTACTGATGTTGGATGATTAGTTCTGAAACACAAACAGCACTCCTACTCACCCAAGAGCTATTGGATGGTGCTCCATCACTCCATAAAGCACAGGCCAGTGCTGGGGGCAGTTTTTACTCCTTTACCCAGCCAGTACCTGGCATTGTTAAACATAGCCTCATGTGTGGCTGCCCTACACACATTGCCCTTTGACTTGCAATGCTTTTCAGTGGAGATCATACATCTGTTTGTTCTCCATTGTACATTTTCCTCCACAATGAATTCAACAATTTTAATGGGTGTCTACTAATGTCTGGAAATATACTAGAATTAAAATTTCAATTGTGACATAAATGTTTGTGACAGGAAAAAAGCGATGGAGACCGAGCTCCTGAAAAGCAAGACTGAGCTGATGCTGCTGAACAATCAGCTGCTGGAGGCTGTTCAGCGGAGACTAGAGATGGCCATCGAGCTGGAGGCCTGGAAGGTGAGCTTAAATTCTTTCCTCCATAGATTCCAAAGCCTGAAACAAATGTAACTTCCCTTTGTTTGAAACCAGATTTTACACTGAAAAAGCAACATTATTCATTCTGTTTGGTATTTGCATACATTTAGCAACATAAACTTGCTCCACAAGTATCTGTTTTTTCATGGATGGTTTAATATAATTAAAAATATATTAATAAATGAATGCTGTCTAGGGTTGATTTATGTTTATCGAGGTGTTAAACCCAACAACAAGGAATAATGCAAAGCTATATGTGAGGAATGTATAGCAGCTGGTAGGACTAGATGCATCTCTACAGGACTTCAGAACCAGGAGCCAGAAAAGCCATATGGACCGTGTTCAGCTTCCAACACCATTCTGTAGGCCTCAGACGCTTTTCTTAAATGTGTTATTTGGCTAATTTGAACTGGAAGATAATCTAAACTCCCTTTTTGTGCATCATTCTCTTTGGGAATGTGGTCAGTTTATATCTTGTGCTATCCAGATCCAGGTAACGCTCAACCATAACATAGCTGATGCTGTTACTGCATGTGTTCCTGACAGGATGACATGCATGCCATAATTCAGCACCAGCTGCAGACTCAGCAGCAGGCAGAACAGGCTCAGAAGAAGCCCAAAGGGTTCAGTGCTCTGAGACGCTCCAAACAGTCCAGTCCATCACAGTCTCCAGACACCAGCAGAGCATCTACTTCTGTTTCCCAGTCTCCCAACACACCAGTGGCCCAGCGCTGGAAGGAACGACTGCGACGAGGACGCCCCAGTCAGCAAACACTCAGTTCCACTGAGCAATCAGCCAACAACCGTTTCGTTGAGCCTCAGTCTCCAAGAAGCGTTAGCAGAGAGGACAATTTTCAAACAGTCTCTCTGGACTGAAATAATTTTTAGTTTGGATTTTTGGTGTGTGCAATTAATATCTACAAATGTTAATACAAATTTCTTAGTAGCTGGGGTTTGATTGGACTAGCTCAGACAGAAGAAGCAAATATTATCCCATTAATAACTGAATCTAGCGCTCACAATCAACAGTCAAATTGTTCTGCTAGAGGTATGCTTGGAATCCCTATTTACTAGAGATTCAGTTAAAATGCTGTGCTCTGCATGCATTCTTATTATCAAATTAGGTCTTTGCAAAGAATGACAGAATTAAATACCATAAGATTGTCTGTTGACATTTGAATATTTTGAAAGGGAAATTTTGATAACGTTGGTAGGTGGATTGGCCAATCAAAAGTGCCCGTAGGTGCGAGTGTGTGTGTTGGACTATTGATGGACTATTTTTATCTTAAATATTTTTTGCCAACGTTTGCAAAGAAATGTTACCAGAATTCTTCTTTTGCCAAATGTAATATACAAAGTCTTTTGAAAACATTTTTTCTTTTATTGTATGTGGGTACAGACCAATCCCTAATGAAGTATAAATACCATTCAACCATGCTTAAATTAAGGTAGAAATTAAGGGAGACCCTGAATGATCTGAAAACATGGACATTTATTAAGTTGGACACATGTACAGAGAAACCATCTGGCATGCATTGTGAATACAACCACACAACCTGATTTTATGAGATAACACTTCAAACACATGTAACCTTAACAGATACACTTAGAGCCATTGAGAGGAGCACTGGTGTGTGTTTACAGCTTGGCCCCAAGTATTGCTGTTTGCAACAACAGTATTTGTGCAATCACATTCTGCTTAATGGCTAAACTGGTCTGATTTTATACATACGTATTAACAACCCGAAAGCCACTGAAACCAAGTGATGTTTAAATTCAAAGGTCCTTAAAATTAGACAAAATTAAACTGATCCTACAACGGAACATCAGCTTACATTCTGTTTTTGCTACACTCCATCACAAGCAAAAGAACCTCCACTAGTATTGTGCAAAGATATTAGAATGTACTTTACATTTTAGTGAATATAAATACGCTGTAAATTACTGAGGGAGACTATATACCAAATACTCTTTTTCAACTACGAATTGACACTAGTATATTTGATTATTCAATAACGACAAATATCTGCAACAAAAAACTCAATTCAATTAGTCAACTAGATCAACTGAATAGCCCTGTCCTTGACAATGCATTAAAAGCTATAACATAATACTGGGATGTTTTTCTGAGAACTGCCGTGTGTAAGATTTCACATATTTATGTACTATACAGTCTATTAATTTTGTCAAATTCTAAGCAAAATGGCATAACAAAAACCCATTTCACACAGTTGTTCAGTTTAAAAGGAACACTAGGTAAGATTTGGTATTTTGTTCCTAAGCTCCCCCTACAGTTGCAGAGTGTAATTCACTTTTACAGCACTGTTCTGAAATCAAGGGGAAGGAGGAGGGAGTGGGGTGGTTTCCTAAACTCCTTTAAAAGTTATATAGTGCAGTTTCTGTAGTGCGGTGCCTGGAGCAGCAGAAATAAAGGCTCTATACTCTATTACTGGTCAGTGAAGCATCACAATGATTGTAATTTTAAGGGAAAAATACTACCCAGTGTTCCTTTTATTGACATGTATCATATACTTTAGATTTCGGAATGAAAATGCATGATGAGATAAAATCTAACTGTGAAAAGACACAGATACATTCCATAAAATCTTCTTTGTGAAGTAGTCCACAGACTAATATTGCAAGGCAAACCATCCTGTCTCCAAGACACCATGAAGACCATAAAAAGCTCTTTATACCTTTCTGACAAAATTATCTGGCAATACACAATGCAGCTGCATCATTTTAAAAGTAAACTTTAGCTGAGATTAAGAAAGATATTTTTGGAAATATACATATTCACATGTGCATTTACACACAATCCATCCTCACAGACACAACAAGGATCACTATATATAGGACTATATCTACCACGGCATATTCGTGTTCTACTATATACAGTTCTTATGCAAGTAGACAGCTCTTGAAATGGTTAAAACACTTGCATTGCAACTCTGCAGCATTTTTCATAATCCTAAACACATACATTTATCATTATGACATTAGTCATAAAATATAAATATTTTTATAATAGTAGTATCCAATAGCAATAATTAATGAATATGTTCAATTTAGAAATATAAAATACCAGTCAGTCACAAAATACAGACAGACATAACCACAGTTAACAAAGGTGGCCACATAAGAGACAGGGCTATTGAACCTGATGAGTTTAATACCTGGCAGCATAGCTCTTAGCATATAAGGTATTACAGTTATATAAGTTAGTTTTGGTTAAACATTAACCACAACACAACTACATGCCTTCAAAATAAATATCTAAAAACAAACAGAAAAACACACAACTGACACAAACCCCTTTAAAACTAACAACAACATGGGATATAATCAATATATATGTACGATATATTTATAATAGTTAAACTATGAATAAATAACAGCTGAAATCACTGGCAAAAAATCCCTTGATCCCTTGAAAGGCTACATCTAAACATCTGTAGATATCTACTCAGGAGAACCATGAATGCTTCCAAGAGTAATTATTATGGAACCGTTTTTCTATCAAAGTGGTATGGTCTTACTGATCTCATACAATAAACTTGTATAAGACAATGTGAAGTATATATATAAGCTTAAGAACAGTGCCAAAAAGCCAGGCCCACATTGCATAGGCATCTTTGGACTTCTTATGGAAATAGAGAAAGAATGTCTATTTGAGAATGCTTATAGGCAAGTGTGCATCTCTATAGACACCAAGGAAGGGTGGTCTAGGTCAAAATCATCACAAATGATTCTGTAATTCATTGCTTTCTGAGGGCAAAGCATACAATCCACAAATACAGAATGCCATTAGAATGTATTTAGACTTATTAGACAGTTGAAGAGTGAAATTAAACTATTCAGTCTGATGCAACATTGAGACAGTGCATACCAATGATTTGAAAATAAATTAGCACACCATTGTAACTAAAAACAACCATAAAAGGTTAAATTGTGCATTAGAAGGTCAAGGACAAGGCCTACGTTTAAAAACAAAATCCCTAGGTTAGTTTGGTCCATGCCTTCAGAACTACCCACTGTCCACA
Organism: Hoplias malabaricus; assembly: GCF_029633855.1. Classification (NCBI taxonomy): domain Eukaryota; kingdom Metazoa; phylum Chordata; class Actinopteri; order Characiformes; family Erythrinidae; genus Hoplias; species Hoplias malabaricus. The sequence continues at coordinate 19,045,088 of NC_089814.1, read as the reverse complement.
TAGCACTAAGCCCACCTGTATGAGTTAGCTCAAAGACTAGGACTGCAGGAAGGTGATAACAGAGCTGATGAAATCCAGTGGTTTGTCAGCGTGTATCCAGTGACTGGCATCAGGGATATACTGGATATCTGCATTTGGAAAGAGCCTCTGAATTTCAGGGTAATCCTCAGAGCTAGAAGGAAAAAATGACAGAAAATGCAATTAGAAATCACACAAGTATAGTACCTAGTTCTTTCAATTACATTACGTTAATAAAAATAAAGAAATAAAAGAACAACAGACTTATCATTTATAGTCACTGAACTCACTTATACACATCATAACAATTTGGATAAATGGATAATGTGTGAATTTGAGATTCCTGGTTTCAGTAGCGCTGTTATTACCTGATGTAAGCTGAGCTACTACCACCTAGGAAGAGGGTGGGTCCATCGTATGTGGCGTTAAACTCAGGGAAACCCATGAGGTCTTCCAGGTGATTTGCTATGGCTTCTAAATTTACCCTCCAGGCATAATGTCCATTTTGCTCCACCAGATTAGTAAGTAGGAACTGCCGGACTGAATGCTCCTGTGTGAGAGCCAAATAAAGCCATATTAAATGAATGTCTTGCAATTAACAATTTCCCGGAACGCTAACCCACACAGATGTTAAATCTGCCCTATGATTATAGGTTAAGAGGCTTTTACACATAAAAATAGTTTTTTTTAAGTTTGGGCCAAGTATAATGAACTCACACAACGAAAGAAGGCACACACAGCTTATCTTACCATAATCCTATCCCCACATTTAAAAAATGAGCAGAATTAACTACCATGCAGATATGCAACAACAGGTTATATTCCATACATTACTGAACATGCAAGTGCTTACTTTAACATATTTTCTGAGCTGATCTTCTGCCAGTCTGCGTGCTGTAGAGCGTGGGATGTCAGTGGCTATTTTCACCTCCTTCATAGCTTCAATATAGGCACGGAAATTGGTGCGGACTGATGTTGGTGCAGGACTGATGTCTACCACAATAAGACGCTCAACCAAACTAGGCTGCCAATTACACAGCACAGTAAGTACTGAATACCAACAAAAACCCAAGGTCTCAATATATTAAACTGAACAAAAACACACTAAAGAATTGACATGACAATACCTGTGACAAAGCTGTAGACATAGCAACTTTTCCCCCCATACTATGCCCAATCAGGACACACTTTCCAATGTGCAGCTGACTAAGCAAATGCTTCAGATCGTTGGTCATTGCTTCATACGTCAGAACTGGATTGTGTATGCTCTTTCCATGGTTACGAGCATCTACTGTCAGCACCTGACTAGACAAAGTACAGTTAGGACACTAGCACAGATACACTCTGACCTCTAGAGCGATGACATAGAATTAAAACCACACAATTATATATTTATAAAGCTCTAAAAATATTTAACTACAATGTTTCATACCAATATGTGGTTAGTTTTTGGGCTGCAGTGTCATAAGTCATGCAGGTGTTACAGGCCTTTCCAAGCTCCATTTGCTAGAGTTTACATTTATGCCCTTACAAATTGTAGACTAGGGTTAAATTGTATAACTATTCATTATTGTAACAATCCATGTTACAGTTTAGGTCTTTTCCATCATACTACACACATCACTGTTTCATCCCCACTAAGAGTTCATGGTTAAAAAACTCAAGGATGTTACACTTCTGATAACACAAAATTACAAAGATAAACAAATAGGTTGTGAAGTTGTATATAAATCTCCCATACCTTCCGGCCTGTCCTCTGTACCAGAGACTTAGCTATAGAGTGAAAGTTTGATTTGCTCCCAAATAAACCATGTAGAAAGACAAGTGGCGTGCTGTCCCCTTTCCCATCAAACACGTCATATGTCAGGTTTACAGGGCTGGAAGAGAACAAACTATCTGATGATTAAACGTATAAGAACACAAACAAATCAACATGTTTTCACACTTGAAACTAGTCTAAACTGATACAGACCTGACAAAGTATTAAACTAAATTACAGCTAATGTAAACAAGTGTAACGCTTTTCAATAATGGTAAGGAATTCTTTATTAGTGGTTAGTAATTAAGTCATAAGCACCTTTGTATTAGTACGAGAAAATATTTTTATTTAGATATAGATCATTCAATATCTATTATTCTCTTATTAACTTATTTGTATTTTTATTCGTGGTTGTTCAGGGAATACAGTCTTGCATTGCACAAACTGCATGCATTATTACAATTTATATACTCATTATCTAATTTAAGGGGATATCTCTTGTTGAAAAAACCTGCAAAATAAATGTAATTATTTCATCACACAGTAAAAAAAATTTTATTTTCAGGTTATGAACATTTTGCTGTTCGGAGACACGCATTCTTTATTTTAATCCTAAATTGTCGAGTTTCACATCGACACCAGGATATCCAATTACATTATCGCACATCGTATTTTTGTCCATGTCGTGCACCCCAAGTCATCATTGTCCCTGGATGACATTCATAGATTGGATCAGCATTTAACCCGTGGAGAAAACTTGCTGGAACCCATCTGGGATTCCTATTTAAGCCCTACGTGGGTGTGTTGGATGGGATGATGTTATCCTTATTTACATTAGGTTGCAAGGTGCAAAGATATCAATTTATATAAAGGTACAATTATAAGGCCATGTACCTCTAAAAACTGCCCTTGCCTTTTAAAAACAATATAAACAGTAAAAAGACTAAACACTCAAATGTCACACTAACTGTATTCCATGGATAGCTGATTAAAATTTACATTCAAGTCTAAAGAGTTAGGACTGGACCCTGAGAAACGTTAGCGGGGAGTTTAGTACAGTGGAATTTTCCGTTCCAACTTCGGTGATACGGCAGTTAGCTATACCTCCTGCATTTAAGGTGGAACGAAAAATCGAGTGAGAAGCTAACGTGAGCTTACTTGTAGTAAAACAGCCAACAACATTTGAGAACAAAAAAGGACAGTCCTCGTATTAATGCCCACCCCCAAACACACATACCTGGAAACAGAGCTGTCACACCGAGCAGAGTCCAATCGAGACATTCCTCCGCTACAGAAACACTGAGCTCCCGCCACAGAGAGCCAGTGCTGCTGCTGCTGCCTCCTTAACACCCGGCACAGCACGCTCATTATATATTTTATTTATATTAAAAATAAATAATAATATCACTTAATATCGTCTAACACCCGCTCTACCTCAGCCTCTCCGCACAGTTCATCTGAGAGCACACTTTCAGAGGTCGTGCTCAGTGGACGACGCTAACGACGTTCAGCTGTACCCTACGTAATGGCGTCACACGTACAAACAACTTTTAGATTCAAAATAGTTCAGTGTCGACTCTTATACCAATTCCAAAAATGATCTGAATCACAAACGAATCTCTAATAACTTGGTACACTTATTAGCTCGAGGGTTTACCTATGCAGTCGTTGAACAAACTATTAAATATTAGCTGACGGTAAGTTAGACGAATACTCTACACTTATTTGAGATTCAGCCTGAACGTTTGAGACTCGAAGGGAGAGATCTCATTTGAAAAATATCTTGACACATCATTCATTTTCTGTAACCGCTTTTCGAATTCAGGGTCACGGTGGGTCCAGAGTCTACCTGGAATCATTGGGCGCGAGGCGGGAACACACCCTGGAGGGGGCGCCAGTCCTTCACAGGGTGACACACACACACACATTCACTCACACCTACGGACACTTTTGAGTCACCAATCCACCTACCAACGTGTGTTTTTGGACTGTGGGAGGAAACCCATGCAGACAGGGGGAGAACATACCAAACTCGTCACGGACAGTCACCCGGAGCGGGAATCGAACCCACAACCTCCAGGACCCTGGAGCTGTGTGACAATACCTGCTGCACCACCGTGCTGCCCAAAGGTTATATACCAGTATATAAACATTTATCTTTACTAATATAACATATTTGATCTTATCTTGGCAATATGAAGCAGAATGTTGGCGCTATGGAGAGGAATTAGTGCCAAATTGAAAGCAGTCACTGCAATAAGACATTGTGAAATGCAATCCACACACGCCATTGCTTTTCCAAATTAAAATGAAGAATACGTGCCAAAATTAAAAGCAAAACCGCTATTACATTGTTTTCACGTTATTTGACCTCTTTAATAAAAAAACAACACACGAGGAATTGCATTTTAAAAATTGCATGCTGAATTGTTGTTAAAACTGAATACAATCACCTCAATGTAATCAGTGCACAACTGTATTGCTTTACATCGTAAGGCACTTCAAAAATAAAAGTCGCATTGTAATGCAATAAATGTGAGACCTTTTAAGACGTGCGGAAAACGAGCTATAATGAAAAACAAATATTCATTGCATTGATTTAATGTCGCTCTGCCTCTTGCAAGAAAAAAAAAACATTTCCATTTAAGCTTGATTTCCATTTAAACAAATAAAAAGCTGAATTCGTGTCAGAACTGAACACAAACCATCGAAATTTTCAAACAGCTCAACTGTATTGTATTCCACTGTGTGACGCTGTGAACGTAACAAAGTAAAATGTAAAGCAGATTGCATTTCCGCTGAGAGCAGTGGTGCCACAATTAAAAAACCAGTTACTATGCAATCACATTTGGGGCGGGGTTCTGCAAGGGTTCTTTAATAAAGACTGTATATGCGTTGGGCTGCGGACGTGTCCTAAGATCCTCTTATAACTCGATCACACAAATGGAACGGTCTTATCTGCCTTAAGGCACTAACATAACTGTAAGTTAAACTTAGTTTTAATTGCTTATTAGTATTAGTATTACTAGTATTAGTATAAAAAATTTGTTTTAGCTGCTTTTTTAGTATTATCCTGCAAGAAAATACTACTACAAAATATTAAAACCATACTTCAACATATAAACACTCAAACTTAATCTTATAACAATTTCATCTGGGATTAAATATAACACACTACTTTCTGTGGTACTTTAATATGCCAATATTTATAGAGACAGGTTACTTAATTTGTTATTTTACACTTTACACGGTAAACGAACTCTGGTCCGTTTTATGCCGTGTCTTGTTTATTTCCTCTAACGCCGTACGTGCGCAGAGAATTGTGGGTAACTGAGGGCCACAGGATACGTTCTGTTGCGTCCTTCAAGATGGAAGGCCGGTGGGCTCAGAACATGTAGACACATGCACGTTAACACGTAATTAAAGTTTTATGCGTTAACACGTAAAATTTAACCGTGTTAGACCGGTTCTTAAGGTTTAGGACAATAGGAGGCCTCAAATCCGGCCATACATATGCATAATAGGAAATTCATCACACATTGTAGCTGACAACGAAACATAAATCCTCTGTGAACGTTGCCCCTAAGTTTCATCTTAATTATTCATAACATAGTGAGCTATGCATATAATTTTATATCAAACAAGCAGAAGCACAATTCAAGCATAATTCATTCACATTGATAAATTATGTGAATTGGCATACTGCCCAAACAATACAGTAACACAAACCCTACAATTCTGTGGTCATAGGTGTACAATAGGTAATAAAAGAAAAAATAAATACACATACATACATAGACACATACATAACCATAGACACATACACATAATATCATCCATATGCTAGTTTAAAAAGATGAGTTTTGAGTCTGGTTTTTAAAAACAACTACAGATGTTTACAGATGAACAATGAATAATATAACCATAGTAACCGTATAAAGTATTTATGTTTTTACAAAATCTCCCAAAGGCCATTGTTTAAAACATTAAACACTGTTTTTTTTTTCATTATCCATCCGTATATTATCTGTAACCGCTTATCCAATTTTAGGGTCTCGGGGGTCCAGAGCCTACCTGGAATCATTGGGCGCAAGGCAGGAATACACCCTGGAGGGGGCGCCAGTCCTTCACAGGGCTTTTTTTCATTATTTGGTAAGTTAAGGCTTTATGTTGTTTCAGAAATAACGCCGTTCACCAGTAGGTGGCAGTAAAGCATCATGGTTAACAAGCATGATGATTCCCCACAGCAAAAAACAAAACAAAAAAAAAAACATAAACTTAACGTGATAACCTACCAAATAGTACTATTAACACGTTCAAAACGCGTTAATATGTAAATATATTTGCGTGTTAATACTAAATTACACGCTATGTGTTAACACAGAGAATCCAACATGTTGTCAACACAACGGCTGTTCAGTCAGTACCGCTATAAGTAGGAAGCGATGTTTGTTTAGAATAAGTTAGTGCTCACCATGTTCTTAATCATGGAAAGTTATGCTTCACATGATATGTATCTTAATTTTGTATGATAGGCCGTTACTCTTGGTTAGTCAGAGGTTAAGAACATTTCGTCAGAGGAGGCAGAAAATAAATTCATCAGTGTACCTGCGTACACTCAATGTATGTATCCTTCCAGGACATTTACCAGTCGTGACACCTTGTAAAACTCAAACTCACAGCAGACTGCAGTCACAATCACTGAGCACACAAACTGTGTACCAGGCTACCTTCTGTACTACTACTGAATTGCTTTTTGTTCTCAAATTTCTGATTTTTCATGAAATTACTTAATGTGTCTCTTCATATGCTTACATCCATTGCTGTCAATGCTACTATCCTCTTTCATTTGCTTATTTATGGACAGTATACTTTGTCACTTTGTGGTGTTAGTTATGGACAGTTGCTAAAGATCACTGCATCTGTGCACACACATTTAAGCTATGACACTGCCGTTTAGTTGTCTTCTGTCTTTGCACTATTGTTAGCTATAGTCATATCTTGCACACATGCTTATTTATTAAAATTCAATAAAATAAATTGCTTATGGATCTGTACGTTATTATATATTTAGTGCGAACCGGATTCCAAAAAAGTTGGGACACTAAACAAATTGTGAATAAAAACACAGATCAAAAGTTTAAACTGAGAGAATGTATCATTTTAAAGGAAAAATATGTTGTTTCAAAATTTCATGGCATCAACAAATCCCCAAAAAGTTGGGACAAGGCCATTTTTTACCACTGTGTGGCATCCCCCCTTCTTCTTACAACACACAACAGACGTCTGGGGACAGAGGAGACCAGTTTCTCAAGTTTAGAAATAGGAATGCTCTCCCATTCATGTCTAATACAGGCATCTAACTGTTCAATCGTCTTGGGCCTTCTTTGTGGCACCTTCCTCTTTATGATGTGCCAAATGTTCTCTATAGGTGAAAGATCTGGACTGCAGGCTGCCATTTCAGTACCCGGATCCTTCTCCTACGTAGCCATGATGTTGTGATTGCTGCAGAATGTGGTCTGGCATTATCTTGTTGAAAAATGCAGGGTCTTCCCTGAAAGAGATGACGTCTAGATGGGAGCATATGTTGTTCTAGAACCTGAACATAGTTCTCTGCATTAATGGTGCCTTTCCAGACATTCAAGCTGCCCATGCCACAAGCACTCATGCAACCCCATGCCATCAGTGATGCAGGCTTCTGAAGGGAGCGTTGATAACAACTTGGGTTATCCTCATCCTCTCTGGTCCGGATGACATGGCGTCCCAGTGTTCCATAAAGAACTTCAAATCGTGACTCATCTGACCACAGAACAGTCTTCCATTTTGCCACACTCCATTTTAAAAGACCCCTGGCCCAGTGCAAACGTCTGAGCTTGTGGAGCTTGCTTAGAAATGGCTTCCTCTTTGCACTGTAGAGTTTCAGCTGGCAACGGTGGATGGCATGGTGGATTGTGTTCACTGACAATGCTTTCTGGAAGTATTCCTGAGCCCATTCTGTTATTTCCTTGACAGTGGCATTCCTGTTTGAGGTGCAGTGACGTTTAAGGGCCCGGAGATCACGAGCATCCAGTAGAGTTTTATGGCCTTGACCTTTACGCACAGCAACTGTTCCAGATTCTCTTTTGAAGATGTTATGCACGGTTGATGATGATAACTTAAAAGTCTTTCATATTTTACGCTGGGTAACACCATTATGGTATTGCTGCACTATCTTTCTGCGCAACAATGGTGGAATTGGTGATCCTCTTACCATCTTGGCTTCAGAGAGAGAATGACACTCTGAGAAGCTCTTTTTATACCCAATCATGTTGTCAATTGGCCTAATTAGTGTTAATTGGTCTTCCAGCTGTTCATTATATGCTCAATTTGCTATTGCTACTTGTGTTGACACTGTGAAATTTTGAATCAACGTATTTTTCCTTTAAAATGTTACATTTACTCAGATTAAACATTTGATCTGTCATCTATGTTCTATTACGAATAAAATATTGACATTTGCCATCTCCACATCATTGCATTCAGTTTTTATTCAGTTTGTTTAGTGTCCCAACTTTTTTGGAATCCGGTTTGTACATTTCTGCATGTACAGTATATGTTTCAGCTGTAGAGTAATATTCTCAGCTTCGCCACAAGTATTTCAGTGATTATTTCATATATATATATATATATATATATATATATATATTTATATATATATATATATATATTTTTTTTCTTTCTTTTTCTCCTTGCTCTTATATGATAATAAGGGGGCTGTCCATCAATGATCTCACAGAGTCTAAACATTCTTATTTGTTGATTGATGCCTGATACCATGGGTCAACTGTACATGCCTAGCTCCATCTTCGGTACAGCAATGGCGACCTCAATGGAACACCGGGACTGACCATGTGTGGGAGAGACAGCTCTCTCCCCGCGGTTATTCTGCTCTCAGAAATGGAGCTGGGGGAGACTCTCTCTATGCAGGTCTTCTGCTCCAGGGATGTAGCTGTGGGAGACACTGCTCTCCCTACGCAGATTCTCTGCTTCCTGAAATGGGGCAACGGGAGACACAGGTCCCTTCGCACAGCACCTCTGCTTCGAGAGATGGAGCAGCACAGTCAGTCGGCCCGGCAGCTCACTCACATCCGAATGTGCAAAAAATGCTGCCAAAGAACCTTTTGCTTCCTTTCATGTTGAATTTATTCATTTTTTCCGAACTCCTGAACTGAGATCACATAATTGATTGAGACATTCAGCTTTATTCAAACGGTAAACACATGTCATTGAATGTATGACACGGAAGGTGCGATTGGACCCATGAAATGGCGTGGCATCACACTAAACAAGCTGATACATATATTCCATTTCATTGTGGCGAGCAACTGCCTCTCAGCAGATCCAACACAAATCCTGACAATTGTGCTCTAGGACACTTCAGTTAGAATCAACTTCATTAGCATATATTAAGGAGGAAATACAGAAATAAATGAATAATTAAATTAAAAGTTTAAAATATTAATACAGACAAAAAGGAATATAAGTATTAATAACAATAATAAAATATACAGAAATAAATGACAAATATATAAATGCACAAAATAAAAAAAATGTGCATAAATATTACAATTATAAGTTATATATAAATATTATTTATTCGGGGTGGCGCAGCAGGTAGTGTCACAACCACACAGCCACTCCCACGGTCCAAATACACACACGGGTAGGTGGATTGGCTACTCAAAAGTGTCCATAGGTGTGTGTGTGTGTGAGAGAAAGAGAGAGAGAGAGAGAGAGTGTGTGTGTGTGTCGCCCTGTGAAGGATTGGTTCCCCCTCCAGGGTGTATTCCTGCCTTGCGCCCAATTATTCCGGGTAGGCTCCGGACCCACTGCAACCCTGAACTGGATAAGCGGTTACAGAAAATGAATGAATGAATTATTTACTTAAATCGACTCTTTCAAAATCTTTCTGAGTAAAGTAAAAAGTCTATGTTTACAGCTACACATGAACACAAATATTAAAGGGTTAAAATATACTTTTAATAAACTGACTGACAAAAGACGCACAGGAAGTTTACATTTTCCATTTGAAAGGATATTTTTCATCAGTCTGTTGTTATCATTATCGCCACATAATGACACCAAAGACCACAAGGAACACCCGATTGTTAATGTCCCTCCAGTCATCGAAATTCTCACAAATTTCTTTTGTCACAGGAAAAACCCTTATGTCTTAAAAGTGCATTAGATACACCTAAATCTACACCTTCTCACATTCAATATGTGCATATCTGATGTATTCCTCTACACTCTGCCCTACAGCTTGAAAGCCACAACCTGCTGATGGAGTTGTTTCCTTAGGGTTAAGAAATAAGAAGTCTGGCTTTTTCAGTCTTTGGAACAATGCAGTTTCAAAACAAAATTATCAGCCATGGATATGCAGGATAAACAGTAGATTTTCATCAGAGGGTTTAACCAAGACAGTTTTTTTTTGTTTTGTTTTGTTTTTTTAATTCAGTAATTTAATTTGTTTTTAGCAAATCCACATGTAGGCAAATCCACAACAGCTTGGTGTGAGCATTCATTTCTATATTAATCTTTCTTCCAACAAATTTTATCCTGGAAATAGATTCTTATAGCTTGGTATGCCATCCTGTTTTATCTCCCACATCTCTTTTCCTCACATGCTGACTTTGTTACACATACACTCAACATATGAGGGTTGTATATGCCGAACAAAACAAACAAAAATTGTTTATACTGTAAAAACTAGTCTTTACGATAAGAACAAAAGTATTTGACAAAATTTATTAAATTTGAACTCATTCTGGCAAACATGGTCACTGCTATTCTACATTACTGAATTTCACTGCAGGAGACTTCCCAAGGGATTAATAAAGTTCTATCTATCTATCTATCTATCTATATCTATATATATATCTATATATATATATATATATATCCGGGGTCTATATGTACTCTATCTGTTTAATTGCTTTTGCTGTAGCATTCAAGGGGAAAATAGAGCCAGTGACTGTTTGACATTTTTCACCCTCCACCAGATTTGCTGTAATACTGCAGTGGCCAAAGAGCAGACAGTGTAACCAGAGCTTATAATAAGGTGGAATGAGAGTATGCCCTCCCCCTTGTCCATAAATAAGAAAAATCCCCCTTGTGGAAATAACACCCATCCCCTTTTATTAAAATAGGTATCACTTAAATAAGTTTTTCTGCCTACTGCGGTGGACTTGGGTTGGATTTCATAAACATTAGCCTATAAATACTTTATTTTGTTTCATGATTTGACATATTTGGGTATTCAAGGTCCATTTCAAAACTACAAAAAAAAAAAATATATATATATATATATATATATATATATATATATATATATATATATATATATATTTACATTGTGGTTTAACTCTTTGTAATACGCAAGAAACCTTCTGGCATTTCAAGGGAAGTGGCCAGAATGAAACTCATATCATGTGACCGATACCACACTGATTGCTAGCTTATTTGCTTAGCTAAATTTATGACGGTATAAGCTGTCTGATAAATCAGCATGGCTCTAAAAACTGTGGAGATTCTCCCAGAATATATACCTTCATTAAGTACAAACATAGTACCAGTCATTCAAAAATGTTCTTTCTGGGTTTATGTTATAGTGACTTTAAACAACTTTTTATGAAGCTGTCTAATTGAAAACATTTTTAAAAATCTAAAATCTTTGAGACAAATGACTCCTTTCTAATTAGTCACTTCTTTTAGGAAACAGTCACAGTGTGGCCAATTTGACAAAACTGAATTGGAATATTTGTGTTCAGGCAGCATGCTAAATGTCTCAGTTTCACTTACATAACCACAGATCTTTAAAGACATTACATAATTAGTAACACTATGTTCAGATGGGAAAAGGTGAGAAGTGATAAAGCTGCATTCATGCAATAAAATGATGTGTCCACTGGGTTATTGTGTCCAGTTCTGACACACTTTCTGCCCATTGTAGGAGACGTGTTAGACGTGTCAGTGTTTGTTATAAACTAAAGTGCCATTTGAAAGCAAAAAACAGCAGAATTTCTTTTTCTATAAGCTAATTTCTACTTAACATCTACATACATATCTTCTGCTTAATACGTAGTGCTTTTAACCTCTGGTTCACTATTTCAATCCATATATCTACATTCTCTAAAATAAATGTATGGTAGAGGTACAATATTGTCACTAAAGTTACAAACAGTAGAAATGTACATTTAAAGAAACAGCAGTGGATTTAAAGTCTAGTTCTGTTGTCCAGAAGGAGTTGTGAATATTTGTAATCTTTCATTATATAACTGTGTAAAATAAAAGAACATAAAATAATCTTGGAGATGAAATTGGGCGCATGATATTAACAACATTTTTAAATCTGCAATTATAATAGTACAAAGTAAAGGTCCTGAGTATGTACCCTTGAGGATACCACCACAGTGACAGCAAAATGGTACCACCACAGTGACAGTTTTTCTGACAGTGTAGGGTGAGATGTGGATTAGGCATCAGAGATTTAGGCACCATTTGTGTGAAACAGATATTTATTCAAAATATTTCAATATAATATTTGAATTAAAGAACTCAATAAACTCAATAAATTAATTAATACACACACAAACACTGAACGATCAATTTTATCAGCTCCAATGTCCATACAGGAGCACTTTATTCAATTACGGACTGTAGCCCACCTTTTTCTCTTCGTACATTCTTATGCCCATTTCATCCTGCTATTCAAGGGAGGGTGTTACTGCATGCTGCACTCTCTACTCTACATTGGCTAACAGAATTTGGTGAGGTGATGTAACTGGCAATCTTCACAATCTGTAAAAAAAATCAACTTTTTTATTTTACTTTATTTTAGACAACCTTTTACAATGCAAATTTCAAGTAGCATGCCTTCTAATAACAACGTGTTTTCATAATTTAGAGTGAGTGTAGAGCTGTGGCTCTCTGAGAATCTGATAAATGCTTGGAGGCCATTTACTATGTATTTTTAGGTACATATGTATGTATGTATACTAGATACACTAGCTGAATAATATATGGCTGCATTAAGTTAATGTCCTTAGGAGAGCAACTGCTATCAGGAATTTGAAAAGAAAAAGAGCAAGCGCCAGATATTAAATATGTAATTAAAGAGTGCAAAGGTTCTTAAATACACATTTTTACATTGTATTTTATTAATACAGCACTGTGGTTTCTTACCAAAATTGGCTAAACATTAAATTATAATATATAGTAATATTGTGTATTCCAACTATAAATATTTTAATGGATTTCATACAGAAACATCTATATAACATTGAAAAACAATCAAGTAAACATGCTTTTGCTTAACAGTTTCCCTGGGAGTTGATGAGGATTAAATCTGAGAATGACAAATAAACTCAGATATGTGAAAGTGACTTATTATGCATTTTATAAATCCAGGGCAGTGTATGGTTAAAGCAGAACAAAAAGATATTTAAAATAATAAAAAAGGGAAAGTTTAGTGCTAAACAAAGGTGTGTGTTGGATAATTGGTTTACCTGACTTTTAACACGTGTAGATTAGATTTTAGATTAAGATTATTATTAGCTGGGCTCTCAATCAGTTGCACATTGTACTTTGAGCCTTTGTGTACACACTTGTTTGTATTTTACACATTTCAGCAGAATCCTAGTAAACCTGCATAAACAGGTGTGAAGCATTCATAAATAAACTGAAGTGAACTGGAAAAAACAAGCTTGGAAGGAACATTATGATGGAGGCATGACAAATTTCTTCACTAATGGCATAAAGCAAAAGACCCTTTCCAGTGCTTCTATTTTTAATAGAAGTCTAAAACAGACGTGTCCTCTGTTTGTCACTAATAGTAGATTTGAATTTAAGTTTTACTATGTTTTATGATTTTATATTATATGAACAATTTGAAGCCATTTTATTACATAATGAAATCCCAACAATGAATTTTAATTGCTCTGGGGTAGCGTGCAGAGTGGCTACAGCAAGTCTGTTCAGCTGAAATGATTTTTGTATTTTTGGTTCATTTTCTAATTAATATTAAATACAATTCACTTAAAATATAGACATCTAGTTTTGTATTCTTTACTCTGATGACATATTTTTTTTAACTATAAAACACCCTATGACGTGATAACATGCAAGACTTTCTGTGGGATAATAACTTAATAATATAATATAATATAATATAAAATTACACATTCCACCTTGACCTCATGACATTATGCCATCCTGGGCAATCAGTGAAACCATGGAAGTAGTTCACAGTCAAGGCAGTGATTATTGATTCCGGAGCTGACTCATAATGTCAAGGTCAGAAACACTGGCAAGAAATATGTTTTAATGTAAATTAAATAAAACCCTTTCCCTTAAACACCACTGCTATTAGTCTGCTTGCTCGGACTTTTACATTTTGAAGAGGTTGTGATAACAGACACTGTTTTGTTCGAGACATTGTCTGAACTGTTTCATTCTGCTATCCGTTTTGCTACAAATGCGCTATTTAAAACACATCACTGCTCTATTTATTTTCTGGTTAATTGACACTCTTCACACACCTGTCACAATATACACTGGGCTACATTAATTGGAAAACTCTTCCAAGACAGACCATGCCATAATCAACTAATTATCACTAACTTATGGCTCCTTTTTATTTCAGCGTACTGCAGCCCACAGCTGGAACATATAGAAAAACATTACATCTGGAGACCTTTATTTCAATTTCTAATTACATGAAGGATAATTTTACTGAAACTTGTTTATCTACTAACTGACAGTACTGTTGATGATTCTTGGTGTTTGTTTTTTATAGTGAACATGTTTTCCCCCTTCAGATTTTATATTTCCCTTTTCCTCAAAGGGCCTCTGCTGCTTGCTAGCCTGCCTTTTTAAATGAGATCTTGTTTTTAATAACTTGCCTGGTTAAATTATAGGTTTAAAAACAACAACAACAACAAAGCATCCAGTTCATTCAAACGAACAATCAAATCTCAGTAGATACAACTAGGCCCGACCAAATTCCACACAACAGGCATGTTTCACTTGGATGTTCTAATAAAATAAAATGTTTTGAGTTTTACATTTCATGTTGAATATAATCACACAGTGCACGTTTGAATCACCCAGAGGTCGCTCATAGAGCGAGTCAAACAAGGTGGAGCGGGCCGAGTGAGTTGTAATTGCATAAAAGTAGCTTGCTGAGGGCTCTATTCGATTCTGGAGAACTCATCTAACAGCAAAACAAACTCATCCCTCCCCTCTGTGCATCTTCTAAAGTTCTGCCCCCAAAGCATTACAGGTGCATTGGCAGGCATTTTTTTGGTGGCAAACCAAGTGTAGCTTGTTGGTGGTTGAAGTTGAACTTGCCTGTAAGATTGTTTAGTTTTGTAGCACTTTAGGTATGCATGTACTTTAATGCATTATTAGTTAAGGTCTCCTAAATATGCAGTCTGTTGCACCTTAAATAATATAACTTGCTGCATCTTTTAAGGTGGAGCAATGTGTTTGACTAAGAAGCAGACTGTGGCTTGTTTATATTTGAATTTGAACTTGCCTGTAAGCTTTTATTTAGCAAAATAAGTCAGTGAGATTCACTTATGGAACAGTATCCTCATCTCTTTTCATGCCATACAACATTCTTAGGTCTATCCGTTGTTCAAACACCTCCAGTTGCCATTTCCTCTCACTTGAGTGAGCAAAGGAGAGAGAGAGAGAGAGCACTGGAGCTAGCAATAGAGAGGGAGAGCCTGAACCTCCCCTTCCACCATCCTGTGCCAAAGCAGGAAAGCAGGAACATTCCTTCATTCATTCATTATCTATAATCGCTTATCCAGTTCAGGGTCACGGTGGGTTCAGAGCCTACCTGGAATCATTGGGCTCAAGGCGGGAATACACCCTGGAGGGGGCGCCAGTCCTTCACAGGGCAACACACACACATTCACTCTCTCATTCACCCCAACAGACACATTTGAGTCACCAATCCACCCACCAATGTGTGTTTTTGGACTGTGGGAGGAAACCGGAGCACCCGGAGGAAATCCACGCGGACACAGGGAGAACACACCAACTCCTCACAGACAGTAGACCCGGAGCAAGAATCGAACCCTGGAGCTGCGACACTACCTGCTGCACCACCGCGCCGCCCAAGCAGGAACATATACTGCTGATTGGTTGAAGCAGTGTTTTGGTACTTTGTCCAAGCCACTTTGTTTCCCAAACCATGTCTCCACACAAACACTAGACATATTCTTTGAATTGTCCAAGATGTATTGGATTAAAACCATATACAGAGACATTTTTATTGTACTCAGAAAGCTTGTGAAGCAGGCCTGACGAGCTGTAATTACCCTGTAGTGTGTAGCCTGTAGAGTGGGCCTAAGAGCAGGTTACAGAGCAGGTCACTTGAGTTTTAATTGCAGTTGGGTAGTTTGTAGATGGGCTTAGCAAAATTTATCTCACTAGAATAGCTTGTGGAGCAGGCTAAGCAAGTATAAACGGCTTTCACAGCTCCAGCCCACTCAAAAGTTACAAAATTGAAGAAAAGCCTTGTGTAAATTATTAGGCAAGGTCACATTCCAAGACGTCTTTTGAAACACTTGACATCACCCATGTGTCTAAATTACTCTAAAATAAATATAATTTGATGGCGCACATTATAGTCTCACATAAATTAATTCTGCCCCATTAATAAAATAAATATGTCACACACCTGACAATCCAGTAAAACTGGGGTTTCCTGGTCTTGTTTCTAAAAGTTTTTTTAATTTATATACACAGATCAACTGTAACATTATGACCACCTCCTTGTTTCTACACTCACGGTCAATTCTCCCAACTTCATTGTTCACAGGAGCACTTTGTAGTTCTACAATTACACACTCGAGTCCATCTGTTGCTCTGTATACACCATTTGCCAGCAGTGCTCCTGGAGTGTTTAAAGCCCCCAGTGTCACTTCTGGGCTGAGAATTTTCCACCAACCAAAAATATCCATCCAACAGCATCCTAATGATTAAGGACTAGAGGACAATTAACTCAAATTATGCAGCAACAGATGAGCTACTGTCTCTGACTTTACATCTAAAATGTGGACCAGCAAGGTATGTGTGTCTAACAGACTGGACAGTAACAGAGCAACTACACCTGCTCTCTGTTGGTCATGTGGGTGTCCTGACCATTGAAAAATCAGAAGAAAGGTATGGTCAATGCAACTCAAAGAACAGTGAATGTAGAAACAAAGAGATGGTCAAAATGTCATGGATGATATAAATGTTTTAATCAACCTACTCACAGTCTGTGTATTATTGCCATTATTTTTCAGAGTGAACAATACGACTGTTATGATAGATAGATAGATCAAGTCAGACCTATATTAAATCCACATATGCTTGATTTCATTCATGAAACTCGTCATTAATGTGGACTTGGTTAGTACCATGTTAAGTCTCTAGTCTTCTGGGAAGACTTAATAATATGTTTTTGAGCATGGTTATGGGAATTTCCCTCCAGCCAGCCACAAGAGCAATAGTGAAGTCAGGCATTGATGTTGGGCGATAATACCTGAATGACAGTAAGCATTCACAAAGGTGTACAGTGGGTTTGAGGTCAGAGTTCTGTGCCAGTTCTCCCATCTCAAATCAATTTCCTTGTTGAAACTGCGCTGTTCAATGTGGAATTGCCATTTAATAAAAGAGGCATAAATTTGTCTAGTCATGGTATGCTATCATGGTTATCATTAACACTTGTCTTTACTGGAGCTAAGAGCCCAAACTCAACCCATAAAAAATTTTAAAACTAAAAAACAGTCAGAAAGCAGGCCTCTTCAGTTCCATCCATTACCAGGAAATTATAAACAAACATGGGAAATCAATGTGTCACTTTTGTCTCCTACTGATGACTGTTGACATGTGAACGAGCACAAAATAATGGAAGAAGAAATAATGGATGGTTTACTCTATTGTGTTCATAGTGACACAATAGTAATACTGACCTTTTTTATTCTTCCTCAGAAATGCTCTTCCCTTTTAAAAACAATCAGATCATCACAGCGGCAAGTTCTTCTGATCATTAAAAACACTATATCCTGATTGTTGGTTGTCTGGATTTCATTTTTAGTGTTGTATTTGTCCTAATATAAAGCCACTAAAGTTGTAACCAGCTAATCACACATTTGCTTTCTTTATGCACCACAGAGAATCTTAAGGTGATTTCCACTGTGTATCTCCATTTTGTACTAGTGAAATATGGTGATGATGTGGATTAAGCTTAAATATTCCATCAGTGATGGTTCAGGTGTGGGCCAGCAGGAGCCAGTGCACCTTTGAGACATCAAGCATGCCCCTATTGTTCCCCTAATTGAGGATTGAGTTATCTGATTCTTAGTAACACAGAGAGACAAAGCAGCACCTCAAAGTAAATCACATTTTCTAGTCTGACCATTTTAGCTGGTGGTCTGATATTCCCCTAGTGGACCAGAAAGTACATCTCTGTTGAGTGTGTGTACACACTGATAATAAATGATGTATTAGCCAAATAGCCAATATTTACCAAAGATAATACAGAGTGGTGTGCCAAGAACCTGTAGAGCTTTAGACCCTTTTGAAGAAGTTAACTTGACATTTTTTGGCTCTTTAAACTGCGCAAAATATTTCTTTCAGTCCAAATTCTTATGGCTGCTTGCAAGAAGAGCTTTTCTGCACTAAAGCCACTATGGCCAGTGAGAGACCAAGCAGTTGGTCTGTACTTTTGAAAGTGGTAAAAGGCTTTAAATATTGGATGTGTTTGTTGATCTGTTTACAAGAAATTGAACATGAAACTGAAAAATGAGCAAGGGCTTTGAAAGGTGACAATGTGTGGATGTAGAATATAGGGAAAATATAACTGAAATATAACTTATTCATTCACTTATTCATTCATTACCTGTAACTGCTTTTCCTGTTCAGGGTCATGGTGGGTCCGGAGCCTACCTGGAATCTTTGGACACAAGCGCCAGTCCATCAAAGAGTGAACGAAATAAAATTACATAAATAAAATGTTGAATTATATCAAACTTTTTCCATTTAATGCCTGCAATCAACATAGTGACTGACCCCATTTCAAATGGCCTAGAACCACCACTGATTTACACAAAGGAGGGACAGGTTTCTTTTATAATAAAAGAGGCTTCAGCTCTAGGAAGTGGAAAACGTGCTCTCTGCCCCATGTGTATTGTCTCTGAGGTGAAGAAAGCATCACCATAGACACAAGACCAAGTCTCTATAGAGACAATACAAATACATATTAGTACATGCTTCAATTTTCTTCCATTCAATATATCAGACACAAACTTCTTTAGTGAAGCAAATTTTATTTGAAATGAGACAACAAAATTCAGAAAGTAAATATGACAGACAAATGAAAATCACGTATACAATTATGACCTATCATGCTGCTTATTGTGGGATCAAAATCTTATATCTCCAAACACAGACTATAGGGAAAATATCCTTAACTAACACAAAATATGTTTTTTATATTTATATTTTATAATATATTATTAATAAATAATTTTCATCAGACAGTTTTTCATTAGATGTTAATATAATGTTTAGCTAGTGTTTTCAAATAATATAAAAAAATAAAATCATATAAGGATGTACAGCAGGATACAATGTTTACCTGAGTATCTGTTGGCTTAGGTTGCCACTAGTTCTCTCTCTCTCTCTCTCTCTCTCTCTCTCTCTCCCTTTTTTCTTTCAAGAGAGTCTGCCACCACCTATAGCAAACAGTTTAGTTTTTGAACCTTTGTGTGTGTAAATGACATGTATGAATTCATTATTCACAAAGTATTGCATTTTTTTCTTTTTCTAAATGACAAAGTGAATTGCGTTGGCTGTGACACTACACTCTTGCAGGTATATGAAATATATCCTAAGAGGTACTTATTTCAAAATAGTGGTTAAATGCTTTTGCTAAATTCAAGTATTCATATAAACAGACATTATTTAAAACTAACTACCTCATGGCTAGTACCTTGTTATTAAAATGAAAATGTTTTACATTTTTTTCATAGGCACTTACAGAATCTTTACACATTAAAAACACATTTAAAAACAAAAGGATATACACTGAAACTCAATCCCATACAATGTCCTTTAAAAGGTATAGCAAAAACCAGTATATGAATAAGGAAGGGCTCAGAGGCACACGTCTTTTATTTCTTTCCCTGCATAGATTTTCATAAGCAAATATATGTAAAATGATAGCTCTTCCTTTTGACTTTTGGTGTGTGTCATGGGACTGGGCTTTAGAAGATGACGACGTGTCAAACAATTATTACACACCTAACATCCACAATAGCCAAACTTTCACTTGAACCATGGCTTAAATCATTGCTGTCTAAAATAAAACAAATGTCTCCATACACTACATATAATATCTCCAAAATGTTTTTGGAGCATTTCTATCGGCCCATTTATCATAACCATTTTACACACTTTAAAGAAGAACAACTAGATTTATTTTAAACATGTACAATGTACTATACTTTTGAAAATATGCCAAATATAGCAAAATGTTCTTCAGGCAAAATACCGAAACACATTTCAGCTATATAAGCCAATAGAAAATGACAACTTTTGTGTTACACACTGCAAAATAAAATTTTAATCTAAACCCACACACACCAAACAGCATATACAGCCCAAAGCAAATGTTGACAGCATAACAAAGCCCTTCATCTCGGAGTCTTCTCAGAAGAATCTTCATGTTCTTTGAAATAGTGAACACACTCTCACTTTATGACCTTTTGAAATATATACATCTTTATATCTTAACTTTTCTTTCTGGATGTCTTCAAACATAGTCCTTCTTGTCATAGCCACTGACAGAGCGTGGAGCAGAGTAGCCTGCCTTGTACCTTTTCTCTCGTGGAGGGCATGTGCAGCACAACAGGGCTCCTCCAATGATGAGCAGGGCAGCGGCACCGAAGCCAATGTAGAGCGATGCTCCGAGCTCCCGCTGCTGAGCAACAGGTGTAATCGGATTGTAGAAATCTCGGATGATGGTGTTGCTCGTCCAGGAGACTGGAATGAGCTGCAAAACTCCAGCGATGATGAACATAATGCCTGAGACAATCATAACCTTGGCCTTGGAACCCTCATCCTCAATGCAGTTGGTGCACTTGGCACCCATGATTGAGATAATTAAAGCCAAAAAAGCCAGGATGATGGCGATGACACACATGGCCCGAGCAGCCTGCAGATCTGTAGAGAGAGCCAGCATGGAGTCGTAAATCTTACATTGCATCTGTCCAGTGCTCTGTACCACACAGGTCATCCAGATGCCTTCCCAGATGATCTGGGCTGTGACTATGTTGGCTCCAACAAAAGCAGAGACCTTCCACATAGGCAGAGCACAGGTGATGATAGCAATGATCCATCCTACCACACCCAGGGCAATGCCCCCAATCTCCATTCCCATCGACATGTTGAGCTCTCCTTAAGACCTTGAGAATACAAGGAAAAAATAAAAAGTTTGGTAAGCTTAAACAAACACTTGAAAATTTCTGTGCTAAATTTTTTTAACAAACCTTTTTTGTAACAAGTATCCTTCTTCGTTTTTCTACTGTTTTCATTAACAGGTTGCTCTCTCCACTCTAGGTGTAACTAGAGTGATGTGATGATACTGCTGTGGAAACAAGCTCCCTTTATATTCCCCAGGCAGCAGCAGGCGAAGG
This sequence comes from Hoplias malabaricus, assembly GCF_029633855.1. Lineage (NCBI taxonomy): Eukaryota > Metazoa > Chordata > Actinopteri > Characiformes > Erythrinidae > Hoplias > Hoplias malabaricus. The sequence goes on along the minus strand of NC_089814.1, from coordinate 19,023,575 downwards.
AGGTGGAGATGAGATGACATCATGAAATGGAGGGGCTGGAGACTGCACTTTCCTACATGAAACACCTGCCTACTCTGCTGACACAGTGAGGAAAAACTGCACAAACCACTCTTTTCAGATAATGACAGACTGACTCAGCTGGTATTTGGGAAGGAAATATTCACTCTGTATAAAAAAAGGCCATCCCCAAATGCTGTGCCTGAATTAAGGATGTGAATCTATGAGCAGTTCAGATGTGCAGCCCTAGCACTTGTGTGAGCAAGGCCTGAATGACTCATCATTTTTATATATTAAAAGAAATATATTTTTAAACGGCAGATAAAGTATCTATGTCATCAACAATGTTGTTTTGATTAATTTTAAATGGGGAAATATAATCGGATAATGTAGACTTGTGCATGTGATATGAACCAGAAGTAACTAAATGCCATTATATATTTATATGACATTATAAAACATATATATATATATATTACTCTCCTTTAAAAATATATAAAAAAATAAATATCCTATTAATGTATTTTTAATTTACAAATATATGAAAAAAATATTAAACTACCAACTGAATCTTTGTCATCGATGATGTAGTCGCCAGGTATTAACTATGTCTAACTACAGGTCTAACTGACAGTGTCTGAGAACATTTGGTGGAACTATGGTTTTGAGATACACGTGTTGTTGAATGATGGTTCGGACTATGCAAGTTATCTACCTCGACAGACAGTTTTGGGAAATATTTGCATCACCACTGCATCGTTCACAGTGTGTACGCTTTTCGGAAATCCACTCCAGATATAATTACTTTAAGCCAGTACAAATTAAAATTATATCTATATACAGATGTTTGTTTCAAAATATCATACAACATATATAGGCGTACATTAATGAGAAACCACATTCAAAACTTTTGTCTATAAGCATAAAAATATTAAAATTTACAGTGCATTGTCTATTTATTCAAATAATATTTTATTTGATTGATGACAATTTTGTTTTTTGTTTTTTTGATATTTTATATTAGCTTGTCCTCATGATAAATAAAAATATAAATAAATAAAAGCAAAAACAAGCTTAAAATAAACAAAAATTCAATGAGATTACTTATACTTGATCAACTTCTTTGTCCTGTTAGTGTAATGATGTCACTATGAATTATAAAAAAGGGCATTCCGCATATTTTTTTGGTATTGATTTATGTAAATGTGACATGACAAAAACATGAGATGGTTGTAAAATACTATTTTTATGTATAAAAAAAATAGAAAGTTATTATTAATGTTGTTTATATTCTAATAGTTTTTAAACATACCAAACTATGAAATATGTAGGCTAAATTTGGCTTAGGACAGTCTAGGATTTTTAAGTTTCAAAGGTGGTTTTAATAAAGAAAAAACATCTGATAATAATGGCATCCATTTTCAGGACGGCTCACAGAATTCATTCATTTTGAGTGTTTCTGGCATTTTTAATTATACACGTTTTACTAACAGTAAATATCCAGAAGAGGAACTATGTTTCAACACATATACAGCTACGCACCCTCAATACTGAAGCCTGAAGGCAGAAAAAGTGGACATGCTTGTCTTCTAAGCAATAAACCTATAAAAGTGTGAGTCAATTTCCCAAAAGATTATTCAAGTCAATCATGTTACTTATCAGAAACATAACAAATATTGCCAGACTTGTTTAGCCCTAGTGAGAGTAAAAAATATAAAAATTCTAAAAACTTAAGTAGTTTGCTTAATTATGATGACATCAGACACAAAGCTCTTACACAACCTTTGATATATCAGAAAAACAGGATCAAAAGAAGCACTACTTAAGGTGAGCTGTTTAGTCATTTCCATTGAAAAAGAAATATAGTCAACCACAAATGGAAACCAGTGAACTGTATGTAGTTGTTACTTAAATAACTACAGAAATAAAACATTTTGTAACTTGTAAATTTCAAAAATAGTAACACTATAACAGGATAAGTATTAATGATCTGTATTTTTCAGGAAAATTTCACACAAAAGTGCTGCTGAATTTTGTACATGGTATAATGTACAGTAAAAATGAGGAGTTCAGAGGATTTACATAACAGTGAACTACCTATGGTTCTGTAGCATAACCCAGAGCCAGCTCCAGGATCACCTAAACAAACAGAAATGGAAAACCAGCCCACACTTAAGACCCCACACCTAGACACACACAAACACACACACACACACACACACACATATCAAACAGGTGTCAGGTTGTGATTTTTTTTTTTTTGGGGGGGGGGGGGATTATATTATTATTATTATTATTACTACTACTACTGCTAATAATAATAATTATATTAATAATTGTACTGTTAGTGCATGCTAATATTCATTCATTCATTATCTGTATCATTTGTAACCGCTTATCCAGTTCAGGGTTGTGGTGCGTCCGGTGCCTACCCAGAATCATTGAGTGCAAGGCAGGAACACACCCTGGAGGGGGCGGCAGTCCTTCACAGGGCGAAACACACACACACACACACACACACACACATTCACTCACACACACACCTACAGACACTTCAGAGTCGCCAGTCCAACTACCAACGTGCATTTTTGGACTGTGGGAGGAAACCCATGTGGAGACGGGGAAAACATTGCCATTCTCATTGCTTTTTAGATTACTTCAATGTTTCAACACTGTATAGGTCTTTTCATGACGAATGGACCAATACAAAACCTCCAGAATTACTTGGAATAAATCCTTTTTACATGGACTTCTATTGAAAGTTAAGTCTCCTATAAAGTTACAATTTTGGTGATATATATTTTTCTTTCCACAGCGAGGATATTTGTCTCAATAAGAAGGATTTGTGCAATTCTATTATTCACTAAATGTCAGTAACTGAAATGATTTTATGTTGGTTGGCATGTACATAAAAGAGGCATCCTAGTCATGTGTTTTCTTGAATGGTGTACACAGACCCCAAGGTATTACTTGTAAAACACAAAAGGATTTGAGCATTAGATCACATATCAGTATCTCAAAATCTGTCTGAAAGGTATTGACAGGAATTTGTTTTTGACATGTCAGTTTTAAATACCAAAGTAAATGTTACTTATGTAAACAAGGCATTTTTATCTAAGTTTATCTAAGTTTAAAAGTGAATTACAGATTTGTCAGGGTTTACTCTGAGATAATTTATGACTTGTAATTAGATACCCCCAAAACTATCACTCATTCTACTCTCTTTGAAGTTGAAAAACAAATAACTGACACAAATGATATTTTATAAGAAAAATGAATTGTATAATTATGCAAAAAAATATTAAAATCATTGTCAGTTTATGAATATTAATATGGATCATATATGGATCAATACAGTGAGTAAATTTGTTTTGATTTGCAGATTGCTATAATATACAGATAATGTAATCAAATGTATATGCTCTATGAAATTTGTCAACATCATTTTACACATGAATAAATAATAAATTTAAAAACTGATAACAGAAGACTCGTGTTCTTTCGCGTGTGGTCACAATGGTACAAATAGCAGATAAAAAAAATACACAAATATGACATTTGTCATTTTTCAGTGTGTTCAAGTGTAACATGAAAATTAAGAGCTAACATTTAAGAGTTCAAAAAATATCGATCTAAGTTTACTGACCCACTCATCTGCAAATTCATACCAAGGAATCTAAAGCAAATGTGTCTTTTTGAATACGGATTTTTTACATTTTAACAATAGTAGTAGCAATTACTGATCTGATTATCACATATAAAAATAAAAGTATTTAGAATAGGAATAAATATTCACTTTAGAGTGTCCTTCAGAATTTGGGCCTTGTGGTTTAAAAGAGCAAATGTAAAAGCCATGCTCCAGGAAACACATTCCTATCCTGAATAACATGAGCTCACATTGCTTCAGTTTCCTTCCCCAAGGCAGCAGACAAAACATAACCAGAATAGTGCTATACAGTGGTTGTAATTTCATTATAGTTTCAAACATAGTCCCTCCTGGTGTAGGAACTGGGGGCCATTGAACGATTCGGTGAGTATACCATACGACTTGGTTGGTTGTACTTGATTTGATTTTCTTTTGGTGGACAGCTGCAGCACAAAATGGAGCCACCGACCAGTAGCATGGCAGCAGCAGCCCAGCCCAGATACAGTGAGGCTCCTATCTCCATCTTCTGGGACTCAGGCACGATCGGACTGTAGAACTCCACCACAATGGTATTGGCTGACCAGGAGACAGGAATAAGCTGCATGATCGAGGCAATTATGAAGGTGACGCCTGCACCAATCATCACACGGGCTTTTGTGCCCTCATCCTCGATGCAGTTGGTGCACTTGGCACCCACTATAGCGATCAGAAGTGCCAAAACACTCAGGACAATAGCCACCACAGTCAAAGCTCGAGCAGCCTGTAGGTCCTGAGGAAGTGCTAGAAGAGAATCGTAGAACTTGCACTGCATTTGTCCAGTACTCTGGACCACACAGTTCATCCAGATGCCTTCCCAATAGACCTGAGCTGTGATGATGCTGGTTCCTATGAATGCAGTGACCCTCCACATGGGCAGAGCACAGCACACGATGGCAAGAAGCCATCCAAGAACTGAGAGCGCTATTCCAAGTATCTCAAGACCTATGGCAGACATAGCTTTCCTGTTTCCTTGCAATAGTTTGAGCAGGAGTCACCTTTCCCTTAAAAGTGTGCTGGAAAAACCTTTTCTCGCCCTTCAAGAAGTCACACCAGCAGTCTGGAAGCCTTGACTGTTCTTGCAGTGTATTGTAGTATGTTTGACGACGTCCACTGAATTGTAATATGGTGTCTTCTGGCTTAGTGGAGCTACCCTCTGTAAATTTTATAATGTTGGGAGAAATTAAAGTTGACCTACCTATGATATGACATCAGAAGATAAGCTGCAACTGTGGCATTGGCTGGCCCTCCTCATAAATACTGCGGTGATCATTCAATCACCTGTTTGCACATAGTACACTTTCAACATGTCTTGTTTACTGAAACCAAGGATAATGAATTACCAAGACTGGGCTTGTTACTTGATGTTAATGTTTAGCTAGCTGAAGGAAAGGGGTGGTGGTAGAAGAAGGACATGATATGAGAAATGAATGACAGAGATCCAGACAGTGAATAAACACTGACCTTCCCTGTTTAAATGCATGTGCTTATAAGATTAAAAATAAAAATAAAAAATAAAAAAAAATCACACAAACCATATGTATACAATAGATTCTTGTCATATAGAATAGAATAGAATAGAATAGAAATGAATAGCTTTTTATTGTTGCTGAGAAAACAATTTTCAAGAACAGTGTTAAAACAGTGAAATGCAGTTTTAGCATCCTTTCTCAGGCAGCAGTTAATAGATCAAATCTATACATGTGCAAAACAACACAAAGATTATTCAGAAGTATTAACACTAGAAAATATTTACAGGCTTTATTTAAAAGTGCTGTGTGCGATTGCTTGTCCGTTTGGATGGGTGGTTGTTATACAAAACTCTTTCACAATTACAAGAACTTAGTCATTGTAATCTACTAATGTTGACCAAGAGAACGTTTTATAATAGACCAATAAATTTAAAAGCAAATTGTATTATTTTCTTTGAAGAGAAACATTGGACAATAGTCATACGGCTTTTCTAGTTTGTTTATGTCAGTAAAGTCATTTCAAATAACTTATCTGATCATAGAATAGCACTCCTTTTTGATGCTGGGAATAACCATGTACTGACATTTTTCCATTTAATTTTATTATTGTAAGTATCATATTTCATTATAAACACAATTTGAAACTGCCATAGATTATATTTTGGATACATTCAAATTCAGTTTTTAGCTCTTCACAACAATTCATGGGGAAATGTGTAATATTATGAAAGTTACCCAATTTGAATGGCTCATAACTGAAATTTTCCTTATTTTATTATATTTATTTACTTATGTGATTTTGAGGTTTTATAATGTTTTTCTGAGTATATCAACCATTTGTAATCCAACCTCTTTTTATCTCTTAGAATAATTGTCTGCCCTGTATTATGTCCCTTTGTGTATGGGCTGTCTAGGCTGAAACATTCCTTATAAGTTTAGTCTGAATGGTTCAGGCCAAACTGTGGAATAAGAATAGGAAAACCACCTGATGTTCTCTGGACTGAAGGAGCAAAAGGAGAAGGTAAACTACCAATTAATCATAACCAACTACTAAACTTCCATCTGTCTAAAGTAGAGATTGTAGCTTACAGCAGTAAAGCATTTAAGCGTGTACTAGGTGAATTTGGAATAACAGTAGTCTGATGGATGATTTGTGTTTTACACACAACACAACACAGTCACTTCCTGTTATTCTGAATATGGATCATAAGGACTCTCCTTATGTATTCAGTAAACAGAGAAGTTGATTTTAGCTACTATACACCTATTAAATATGTGTAAAGTCTGATAACATTCAGGCTCTCTGTGTTGTAAATGTGTTTTAATTGCCTGGAAACTGATACAATTGTAACAGTAATCAAAAAGTTTGTTTGCATTGTTCATCAAGCACATGTCTTTTTAACAATATAACTATAAATTACAGAGCATTCAAAGAAGCTTATGGCAGGTCCAAAACAATAGGGGGATGGAGAGTGTTAGTGTTTCAGTTATGTTCCACTTTACTTGGAAAAAAACAGCTCAAGCACCATCATTGAACCCAGCTTTAAAACTCTAGAAAACCGTTAAAAAATCCAAAAGAACAAAAGTAAATGACAGGATTTGATCTAAAACCTTACACCACACAAAAGAGGATAATACACTAGCCAACCTGTAGATTTTGTACAGGGTGCGTGTTTACCACCAGTGGTCAGGTGGAAAATGGTTAGGCGTTGTCTAGTGACATCAGATGAACCTGTGATAGCGTACTTCCCTGTATGAGACTATACTCTGTCCCTTCAGTTTCTGCCTCGTTGTTTGTGACCACACTCAGTAGTCAGACGAGTTTCTGTTTGGACTGCAGCACGGTCTCATATGTCTCTACTGCGCATTCTCCGTGTCCCTTTTTCACTGGATGCAAACAGACAGCATTTAGACTGTACACTTTACACGGAGCTGGAGTACACAACACCTCCCTGAGGGTGTGTGCGTGCGTGCGTGCAATAAAGGCAACAGTATACAAAATTTTTAGGCATTCCTCGTCAAATGATAAATAAATAAATAAACAAATAAACAAATAAATAAATAAATAAGAGGAACGTTTAATTTGGTTCCTGAGGGTTTCACGTGTTCCACAAAGGATGGTTCAGCAATGTTACACGACCGGAAACTCAACAAATTTTTGGTACGCGTCCTGTGAATCCAGCAGTACCTAACGGAAGGAAAACCATTTGGTTTTAATCGGTAATGATCTAATTATCTTTTTCGTTATCATGTCCCCCAAAAACATTAAACTACACAAAAAAACACTTGCAGAAAACTGACACGAGAGTGTATCCGTGTCTGACCAGTCTGGAGTTAAATAAAGCTGCTCTCCGGTGTAACAGCTCTGGGTTTCGCGAATTGCCTCCTTGAAGATTTCGTACAAGACTGAGACTGCGTCCTGTCGACACAAGTTGGCGCTCAAGCACAAAAAGTGGACTTTCAGTGGCTTATTTTACTCTATCGTTAGTAATGTTTTAGCGCTTCTACAAATCATTACTGTGGCAAGAAATATGAGTCTATAAAAGGGAATTACTGGCTGATGGTGTGAAAATTTGAGGCTGCGCACAAAACCAATTACTACTGTTTTACACTTTTAGATGGAACTTTGCTGTTGGGACACAGTCAAATTTATTTCCTGTGCCTCTCTCTGGACCTCTTTTAAAATGTATTTTGCCTTACAGTGATATTGATATCAGAATAATAACTGTGAAGATTTCTTGATTCAATATTGCAAAATAAATATTTTTTCCCCTTAAGAGTTATATATATATTTATATATGTTCTATATAAATATTTCTTATGAATTATAATTACTTTACATTACATTACATAACATTAAATACATTTTAATTATAGTAAATCATAGTAATAACATTTATAATGATGTATTTTGACATAGCATTATTTCAAGCTAAGTAAAGATATAAAGATACTATAAATCTTTATGATAATTTTTGTTGGGATATTTGTAGCCTATATTTGGGACAGAGATGCTGATTATTTTCTCTTTTTCTCTTTTACCTAATGGTTTTCTTTAGGAATCTTGGCTGTTGGTGTTTTGCAAGTATTCAGACAATGTATGTAAATTGATTTAATTAAAGGAATGGATCAAGGTTCATATTTCCAGGGTTTTTTGTTTGTTTGTTTGTTTTGTTATTGTTTACTTTATTTATATTTAAATTAAATAAGCTTATATATTACTGATGGACCAGATCTAATAAGAAACAACAGAAAATGACATCCCATCAGCCGTATAAGACTAAAAAACTTTATAGAAAGGCATTCCTTGTGGTTTCACCTTGAAAATGTCCTTTTTCAGTCACATTTGTGGACAGACCTGCTGACAAAACTCACAAAAGGTAGCAGAGAAATTACAAAGACTTTAATGATGAACAATTATCTCTTTTTTAATTACAACACAATATCATAAGCAGAAAATCAGAAGGCCATCCTCTGGGTTGGTCCTGGACTGGGTCTGTAAACTAGTCAGAGCCTATTAGAACATCTCATTAAAACCAGACTTTTAACTATATGTCCTTTTTTGTCAGTCATCATCGTTGTAGACATTTAATAGGTCGGTAAAGCTGGCAAACAGGAGATATTTTTCAGAAATCAAGTATTAAGCACAATATATGATGACAGACGAGGAATATACATGAGGAAATTTTGTCTTTCATTGTAGTGTAACACTATTGTAACTGTAACAGTGAATTGAGACAATTACAGTGCAATGAGAGTGATCTTGTTTTCATGCAAACACAAGTTCATACATGTAACCTGTTCCTGCTGCTTTATGTAGGAAAAATTACTACAGTATTACACAGTTATATTATTTGCGAACGAACATTCCTAAGTGTTTGAGCTTGTTTTGGTTTGGCACTGTCAGTTTAATACACAGATCTACACCTGCTCCTCAATAGAGTCCTGAAAATGTGAATACATTTGTATATTCGCAGCAAGATTTCAGCAACATTTTGTATTTGTAAAGTTCCTCAGTTAATGAAACAAATAACTCACTTGTTCTGCATAACCTTTGATTTGGTTTATTTAATGTGAATAAAACACAACTACCTTCGATTTGAAATGTATATTAATTTAGTACCTGTCATAAGTTTATGTCACTCCAATAGATTTTAGGTGACACAAACATTTACTACATGATTACACAGACATAGCTCCCATTTAATAAGAAACAGACCCCAAAAATAACGTCACTGATTAATTACATTTCCAATAAAAGAATAATTATGTAAATTGCATTTTTAGTTAAATCATTATATTTCAATGATTAACAGATAGTAAAAAAAAAGAAA